>NC_053024.1:507870247-508065868 GCF_003073215.2 Triticum urartu | reverse complement strand
CCCCCCCCCCCCCCCCCCCGCGCGGTTAGCTGTCATTCACCTCGGCGTCCCTGTCTCCACCTCAAGTCGCATTCTTCGAAAATCGGGTAACGCGTGTTGCAAATTAGGCAACTTGCCAATGACAAAACCCACAAAAAATAACCTGCCAATACCAAACGGATGCTAAATAAGTTGTTTTGTCTTTGTGGTTAAAATGTGTCACGTGCAGTCTTTTCTATAAAAACGTGTCTTGTGACGTTTTCAAAAATAGGTTTTCGCCAAAGTGAGAACTAAGAACCGAAAAATGATCGGATTCTCCTAGATTTCAAATTGAAGCGAACGGCTCAAGTACACCACCATGTTAATCCTCGGGTTTTGGTGAATTTATAAGGTCATGTGAACAATGCCTATATACTATACAAAGGTGCAACATAAAAGCGCAACGCTTAAACCTTGATACTTGACCATTTGGCCAATACTCTTCTATAGGGGGGAAGCAAGGTAGCACATCTTAGATGCCTTGCAGATAATTCATGCCATACCCCCATCTTAGAACCTCAGGTTGAGTGACCCGAATCTAATTTGTGCACTTCTCGTCGTAGAAAACTCGAAGAGAATTCCCCGTCTATGCACCCTAGGGAACATTTTGCTTTGCTTTGGCCCGTCATTCCTTTCATTATTGGTTGCCAGCTCTTAGATGCCTTGCAGATAATTCATGCCAAACCACGTATCGGTATTGGCATAATCACCTGATAAAAGTATTGCAACAATGCGTTTTGGATTATTTTTGCTAGGGTGCTGCCATGGGAGCCCATGGGTCATTTCTCCTTGGATTGAATCGGGTGCAACAGTGAAAAGTTTAATACTACTACCACCACGTAGCAGGGAGGAGGGTACTGGCTTGTCCCAATCGAAGCCTCTGTTCACCCATCTTTGGAGAGCAAAACAAGTCCAGAATATGTTATCGTTTTGCTATCCGACCAGCTGTCAAGTTTTGGTTTCATGCGTGAGAACCTTCACTGTCAGTGCAGCGCTCAGATCCATGTCGACTTGCGTGTTTAAGATAGCTTAAAGAGACAGGAATTCACTCGTAGCTAGGTTAGCTTGATTGAAATACTAGGCTGTAGGGCTGTGGAACATCCACCATGATCAGATTATTCAGATAGACAGACAAAGACACCAACCGGGCATGTGACGGACTTACCAACCTGCTGCTGCTGCTAGCTACCTCATTAATTTGCTGCTGCTGCGTATTTCTGATCTGTAGGCTCATTAGCTGGTCCAGAATCTTGCATACATTATCATGTCGACGGCTCCATGATCGCCATTACCTATTGTTTCTTTTTTTTGTACTACTGCCCACACTTGGCGCCACGGCATTAACTGCTGTCAGCTACTACTACGTAGTGTACTGCTCTAAATTATTGTTACCGCTTAATAAGTAAATACTGTGCTGGCCGTGCATGCACTTGTGCGTTTCAACTGAGCTAACCACGTGCATGTGCATCTTGACCAGATCTCTGACGTCGGAATCGTCCATGACCCGGAACCCCAGCCGGAGGCTGCGATCGTGGCTGAGCACGCTGCACGGCGACGGGGACAAGCGTGCGCAGCGCGACCAGCGCAAGGGGTGGATGGTGACCATCCACGACCTCTCCGGCTCCCCGGTGGCGGCGGCGTCCATGGTCACCCCGTTCGTGCCGTCCCCGGGCTCCGGCCGCGTCTCCCGCGCCAACCCGGGCGCCTGGCTCATCCTCCAGCCCACCGGCGCCGGGGCGTCCAGCTGGAAGCCGTGGGCGCGGCTGGAGGCGTGGCGGGAGCGCGGCCCCGTCGACGCGCTCGGCTACCGCCTCGAGCTCGTCTTCGACTCGGGCCCCGTCGAGTGCGCCGTCCCCATCGCCCAGTCGTCCATCAGCGCCAAGCGCGGCGGCCAGTTCGTGATCGACCCGGCCACGTTCCCCGAGGGCTCCGCCGGCGGTGCGTGGCCGTTCGCCGGCGGGTTCGTGATGGGCTCGACGGTGGAGGGCGAGGGGAAGGCCAGCCGGCCCACCGTGCAGGTCGGCGTGCAGCACGTGGCGTGCATGGGCGACGTGGCCGTGTTCATCGCGCTGTCGGCTGCCGTCGATCTCTGCATGGACGCATGCAAGCTCTTCTCGCACAGGCTCAGGAAGGAGCTGTGCCAGGACCAAGACGACTAGTCTTGGTCGTCTCTCGTCTTGGTCGTCTTGGGCTTGACTCTTGTGAAGGTGATGGCCTGTGGCTGTTTTTTTAGTTTAGGCTGGGTCGGATCACAAGAACAGATCGAACGAGTGTGTGCTTATTCTTTCGTTGAGATATTCCTTCGATTCTTTGTAGTATAATAAGTAAGTCTATGCAGCTGTAGTATTCAGTGTCGTGCCTGATCGATTCATTTGGAATGTTCAATCATGTTGAGATGAGCATTCATAAACGGAAATGCGCAGGGGCACTTAAGTGTGGGGCATTCATCTGCCAAGTACTGCCGTCCGCTTGTTTTGCCTCCCGATTCTCGCAGTAGTTCATTCCCGCACGAGGGTACAGTAAAAGAAGTCCCACAAAAAGTCTCAAGCTTCAATGATGAAACTTACGTTTTTTGCAACTAAAACTGTCAAGTTTCAATCGAGTTTCAAATAAGATCTAAAACTGCCAAGTTCCAGAGATGTAAATTCGATCAATTTTTTCTGTCGGTCGTAGACACAAAATAATTCATTTTTATCGGTCGTTCGTACCAAGTTTTAGTATTTTTGAAGTCATCATAGTATATACAAAATGGATCTTATTTAAAGCACTGGCCAAGAGAAACACGAATATGAAACATAACTTATTTTGGAATTTTCATTTAAAAAATATAAACTTTAAAAATCGGAAGCCAAAATAAAAACAGGCACGGGGTACATGCATGCCTTTGCACTTGTGTGCCACAAATCTTCTCCCTATTCATAAACAGTTTATAAAACCTTTCTTCTTTAATATATAATATGCACACTCGTGTATATTCGAAAAAAAAAACCTTTCAAACCAAGTCGCCACTTTAACTTGTGTGAGTCGCCGGGGATGGGAGAAAACCTACTTGCCCAGCTAGTGGAAGCTACTCCCTCCGTTCCAAATTACTCGTCGCAGAAATGAATGTATCTATAACTAAAATACATCTAGATACATCCATTTTTGCGACGAGTAATTCGGAACGGAGGGAGTATGTACAGGAAATTTTGCCATGCATTTTTTGCCCTTCACGTCTCCCCCTACCCCAGGTTCCCATGTTAAAGTTATTATACTTGGATATATTGGGCTTTGTGATAGCTTACCACATAAGCCATGGGGTAGGTCCCATGATAAAATTTGAAAATTATTTGTCATGGTATAAGTAATATATTTTTCATTGTCTAATTAAATAAACTGCCATGGTCATAAACAATAAAAATGCCATGGTAGCTACAAATAAAACTACCTTGATTTAATTTTAAAAAAGCCATGACCTAACTAGTGAAATTGCCATGGAACACACACACACACACACACACACATAAAATAAAATTGCACATGCAAAATTTAGAAAAATTGTTCTCTAAAAACATTTCAACTTTTGAAAAAATTGTAATAGGGACAAGGCAAATGTACAAGTTTGATTCGTTTTGAAAAAAGATGGAAACATTAGGAGATTTAACCTTTGAAAGGATGACAAAATTTAGGAATTCGCTATGGTCTAAAGAATAAAAATTGCCATGTGTTTGGGCCACATAATTATTAAATTTCCATGATCTAATTAATAAAATTGTCATGGTCTAAAGAATAAAAACTTGCCATGGTACCAAAAAATAAAACTAACATGGTCTGATTAATAACTTTGCCATGGTCTAATTAATAAAATTGCCATGGTCTAATTAATAAAATTGCCATGGTCTAAAATGGTTATAGAATGTAAAAAAATGTTTGTGTAATTTACAAAAATATATATTACCATTTAAAAAAGGTTCACATATTTAAAACATATTCGTGACATTTTCAGAAAAATGTTTATACAATGAAATGATCACGTAGTTTAGAAAAAGTTTGTATCATTCAAAAAATTATTTAACGTGTATTTGAAAAACATTTAACACGTATTTTAATAAATGTTTCAATAAATTTCTTACAAAAATGTTAATCGTGTATGTAAAAAATGTTCAACGTGTATCAAAAAACTGTTGCATGTGTATACAGAAAATGTACAATGAACAAAGTTGACATGTATTTGAACATAAAAACCAAACAAAACTGGTACAGAAAAAAAATAAAAAAAGAGAAAGATAAAACATTAAACCAACTAAATAAAATGAGAAAAACCCACAAAAAGACGAACAGAAAAAGGAAATCCGAAGCGAAAGCACGACGCTACCTGCACATGCATGAAAACCGCCTGCTTGGCCAGTCTGTTTCACGGGATTGCTAATAGCGAGACAAACAAAGTTTTGTCTCGCAGTAAATGGTAAATAGCCCTGGTGGGTGAATAATCGCTCGTTAACATACAAGCGTGCTTTTTTAAGAAGGAAGATGATGACTGCCGAAGAAAATGCACAAGTTTGCTGCCTCTTATGGGCTGGATTGGGTCAATTAGATTGAATAGATGGTTCGAGATGCCATAAAATGTCGTGACGTAACGTAAACACGTGTCTTGTATAGTACTAACGAGTTTAATGAGGTGCTCGTGAAACTTAATAGCTTGTTCATTAAGCTGAACGAGCTAAATCAATGATTGATACTGTTCAATAAGAATCGAACTACGGGCTTAACGGGCCAACCTATCGAGCACTTATTAAGCTCGCGAGCTATGAGGTTTTGGTCCAACCTTATGTGACGCTTGTCACAACCCAGGAGTTTTCTGCATTTTTAGTTCATTCATTTTTTCTTCAAAATGTTTTATCTCTTGAACCACATGTTCACATTACGAACCGTTTTCACCGTTGTGTTTCTTGCGTCGAGATCATAGATAAATTTTCTGTTAATAGGTTTGGCCGATTTTTTCTGAAAAAAAATCAAAAATAAAAAACTATAAAGAAAAGGAAAACTGAAAAAAAAACAAAAACCGAAAATACATAGGTGCCTTTCACCACTTTTTGGGAAGCACCTCCGTGCGCTTTTTCAATTTTCAAGAAGCACAACTGTGCTTCACGGCTGCTTTTCACTTTCCAAAAAGCACTTGTGCTTCACGTAGAAGTGCAATTGTACTTTTCACTTTTCAAGAAGCACATATGTGCTTCACGTCAAAGCATAGCCGTGCTTTTCTGTGAAACACAACATCGCTTTTCACTTTGGGTTAGCACAACTCTGCTTGAGGGAAAAGCACAACTTTGCTTCACAGTGAAATATATCGTGTTTTTCCACATAGTGTGTTTCAGGCAATGAAAAAATTAGCACGCTACAAGATATAGCGTGGCCTTTCTCCAGATGCTACACAAGTTATAATGTGCTAATAGCATGCTATATTTCAAAATAATGTCTTCAAGTTTTTCAAATATATCACACAATTCAAGGATTTCATCGGCTAAATAATTGTCCAGGAGCAATACATGCATAACCAACTAACCAAATACAAGAAGCAGCATCGCGCACTCCCCATTTCCTCCGGACGCGGCTCGTCTGACGTACGGCCCACATACTGACGTGTGGGCCCAGACCCACCCGTCAGCGGTCCAACGGCAGGGGGTCGTACGTTAGGGGATCCAACTCCATTTCCCCCATGGCTGCACCCTCTCGTCTCCTTCCCATGGTAGATGCAAGAAGTAGGCGTTGCCTGCTGTCGGCGTTATGGGAACGGGGTCCCCAGACTTGCCTTCCTGCTGCCCGTGGCGTGGCTACACCAACGGCCCTGTACGGCCCATCTTCACCAGCAAACACTCAAGACCCTCGCAAGGGGTCAAGCCTCGCGAGGCGGACGACGCAAGACCTCCTCAGGGGCGGCCTCACCAGGCTGGCTCGTGAGGGGCGGAGAGATCAAGGCAAGGGACACCTCGCGAGGTTTGCGTGACGCAAGCCATAACGACTGGAGCCAGGCGGGCGCCAGGGCGCGCAATGTCCTCGTTTCCTTTTTGGTGCTAAAGGGCAAGCGTAGGCGAGGAGTCCCGAGGCATCAGGCAAATGTTTTCATGTCGGTGCAACAAGACCGAGACCAGCAGGACGGAGGTCACCGTGGAGCTCAAGACGGCGTCACCACCAGAGCCTTTGGCAGGCGAAGACTACTTTTGTCAGGATAGCTTGTACTAGTTGTCTCCCTTCAAATTGGCCGTTGTGGGATCCCTTCCCGCTCAATATTTGGGAAAAGGACCCGGGCCTATATATATAGGGCTAGCCACCACCGTAGGGGGGCATCGAATTCTGATCTAGAGGCTCATCTAGAAGGAGAGAATCCCCAACCACACAAGCTCACCAAACACAAGAACACCTCTCCTCAGGAGGTTGTTCTTCCCTTATAACTGTTCATCCTCAGCCCAAGAGGCAATCCACCACACCAAATTGGAGTAGGGTATTACACCACAACGGTGGCCCGAACCAGTATAAATCTTGTGTCTCTCGTTCTTTGGGTTCGTCGAGCTAGGCCGCGAGATCATACGGAGTGTGCGAGCTAGAGAGGGGGAGTGATGTTTGTGAGCACCCAGTGTTCGAACCTCAAGGGTTTTGCCGGAACCCGAAATCCGACATTTGGCGCGCCAGGTAGGGATGCGCTTAAGCTTTCCTATTCGTCAATCCGCGCTTCAGCACTCCACCAAGTTCATGGCCGGCGCTCACCGGGCCCGCGCTAAGCGCCGGGCCGCCCTCGCCGCCCGTGTCGCTCAGACAGCCCCTGTCAGCGGGCCTTCCCGTCGTTCTCCGTCACCCGCCGCCAACGCCGCCATCGACCCGGCGGCAAACGAGCAGCAAGCCTCTTCGCTGACCCCTCCATGCGCCGTGACGGCCGCACCACCACCCCGTCGCTGACTCCGGCCGGCTCATCGTCCCACGCTCGCCGCGCCCCCACGGACGCGCAGGCCGCGCTGCTCATGGCACGCGAGCTCCCACGCTACCGCCCGGTCGACAACTGATACGTCAATTTTGCATCATGCTTTTATATCGATATTTATTGTATTATGGGCTGTTATTACACATTATGTCACAATACTTATGCCTATTCTCTCTCATTTTACAAGGTTTACATAAAGAGGGAGAATGCCGGCAGCTGGGATTCTGGGCTGGAAAAGGAGCAAATATTAGAGACCTATTCTGCACAGCTCCAAAAGTCCTGAAACTTCACAGAAGACGTTTTTAGAATATATAAAAAATACTAAGCGCAAGAAGTTCACCAGGGGGGCCACACCCTTCCCACGAGGGTGGGGGCGCGCCCCCTACCTCGTGGCCCCCCAGGCGGCCCTCCGATGGCCATCTTCTGCTATATGGAGTCTTTCGATGAGGAAAAAATCATAAACCATCTCCTCGGACGAAACTCCGCCGCCACGAGGCGGAACCTTGGCGGATCCAATCTAGGGCTCCGACAGAGCTGTTCTGCCGGGGAAACTTCCCTCCGGGAGGGGGAAATCATTGCCATCGTCATCACCAACGCGCCTATCATCAGGAGAGGGCAATCTCCATCAACATCTTCATCAGCACCATCTCTTCTCAAAACCCTAGTTCATCTCTTGTATCCAATTCTTGTCTCCAAGTCCGGGATTGGTACTAGTAGGTTGCCAGTAGTGTTAATTACTCCTTGTAGTTGATGCTAGTTGGTTTATTTGGTGGAAGATCATATGTTCAGATCCTATATGCATATTAATACCCCTCTGATTATGAACATGAATATGCTTTGTGAGTAGTTACGTTTGTTCCTGAGGACATGGGAGAAGTCTTGCTATTAGTAGTCATGTGAATTTGGTATTCGTTTGATATTTTGATGAGATGTATGTTGTCTCTCCTCTAGTGGTGTTATGTGAACGTCGATTACATGACACTTCACCATTATTTGGGCCTAGAGAAAGGCATTGGGAAGTAATAAGTAGATGATGGGTTGCTAGAGTGACAGAAGCTTAAACCCTAGTTTATGCGTTGCTCCGTAAGGGGCTGATTTGGATCCCATATGTTTCATGCTATGGTTAGGTTTACCTTAATACTTTTGTTGTACTTGTGGATGCTTGCAATAGAGGTTAATCATAAGTGGGATGCTTGTCCAAGTAAGGTCAGTACCCAAGCACCGGTCCACCCACATACCAAATTATCAAAGTACCGAACGCGATTCATATGAACGTGATGAAAACTAGCTTGACGATATTCCCATGTATCCACGGGAGCGCTTTTTTCTATATCAGAGCTTGTACAGGCTTGTCCTTTGCTACAAAAAGGATTGGGCCACCGTGCTGCACTTTATTTACTTTTGTTACTTGTTGCTCGTTACAAATTATCCTATCACAAAACTATCTGTTACCACTTATTTCAGTACTTGCGGAGAATACCTTGCTGGAAATCGCTTATCATTTCCTTCTGCTCCTCGTTGGGTTCGATACTCTTACTTATTGAAAGGACTACGATAGATCCCCTATACTTTTGGGTCATCAAAACTCTTTTCTGGCGCCGTTGCCGGGGAGTGAAGCGCCTTTGGTAGGTGGAATTTGGTAAGGAAAAATTTATATAGTGTGCTGAAATCTACTGTCACTTGTTACTATGGAAAGTAATCCTCTGAGGGGCTTGTTCGGGGTATCTTCACCCCGAACAATAGAGCAAAGAGTTTCTGCTCAACCTACTGAACCTACTGAAAATGAAAATGTCTGCTTTGAAATTCCTTCGGGTATGATAGAAAAACTGCTAGCTAATCCTTTTGCAGGAGATGGAATAGACAATCCTGATGAGCACCTAATATATGTGGATGAAGTTTGTGAATTATTTAAGCTTGCAGGTGTACCCGGAGATGTTATTAAGAAGAAGGTCTTCCCTTTATCTTTGAAGGAAGATGCATTGACATGGTATAGGCTATGTGATGATACGGGGTCATGGAACTACAAACGATTGAAATTGGAATTTCATCAGAAGTTTTATCCTATGCATCTTGTTCATCGTGATCGCAATTATATATATAATTTTTGTTGGAAATATGCCCTAGAGGCAATAATAAATTAGTTATTATTATATTTCCTTGTTCATGATAATCGTTTATTATCCATGCTATAATTGTATTGATAGGAAACTCAGATACATGTGTGGATACATAGACAACACCATGTCCCTAGTAAGCCTCTAGTTGACTAGCTCGTTGATCAATAGATGGTTACGGTTTCCTGACCATGGACATTGGATGTCGTTGATAACGGGATCACATCATTAGGAGAATCATGTGATGGACAAGACCCAATCCTAAGCATAGCACTAGATCGTAGTCGGTATGACTAGCTTTTTCCTAATGTCAAGTATCATTTTCCTTAGACCATGAGATTGTGCAACTCCCGGATACGTAGGAATGCTTTGGGTGTCAAACGTCACAACGTACTGGGTGACTATAAGGTGCATTACAGGTATCTCCGAAAGTGTCTGTTGGGTTGGCACGATCGAGACTGGGATTTGTCACTCGTGTAAGCGGAGAGGTATCTTGGGCCACTCGGTAGGACATCATCATATGCACAATGTGACCAAGGAGTTGATCACCGGGATGATGTGTTACGGACGAGTAAAGAGACTTTGCGGTACGAGATTGAACAAGGTATCGGTATACCGACGATCGAATCTCGGGCAAGTACAATACTGCTAGACAAAGGGAATTGTTTACGGGATTGATTAAGTCCTTGACATCGAGGTTCATCCGATGAGATCATCGTGGAACATGTGGAGCCAACATGGGTATCCAGATCCCGCTGTTGGTTATTGACGGAGAACGTCTCGGTCATGTCTGCATGTCTCCCGAACCCGTAGGGTCTACACACTTAAGGTTCGGTGACGCTAGGGTTATAGAGATATTAGTATGCGGTAACCCGAAAGTTGTTCGGAGTCCCGGATGAGATCCCGGACGTCACGAGGAGTTCCGGAATGGTCCGGAGGTAAAGAATTATATATAGGAAGTGCTAATTCGGCCATCGGGACAAGTTTCGGGGTCATCGGTATTGTACCGGGACCACTGGAAGGTTCCCGGGGGTCCACCGGGTGGGGCCACCTGCCCAGGGGGGCCACATGGGCTGTAGGGGTTGTGCCTTGGCCTATATGGGCCAAGGGCACCAGCCCCAAGAGGCCCATGCGCCAAGAGATGGGAAAAAGAGGAGAGTCCTAAAAGGGGAAGGCACCTCCGAGGTGCCTTGGGGAGGATGGACTCCTCCCCACCCTTGGCTGCACCCTTCCTTGGAGGAAGGGGCAAGGGCTGCGCCTCCTCCTCTCCCTTGGCCCTATATATAGTGGGGAAAAGGAGGAGAAAACAAATCTAAGGCCTGGCGCCTCCCTCTCCCTCCCGTGACACATCTTCCTCTCCGCAGCGCTTAGCGAAGCCCTGTTGGAATCCCGCTACTTCCACCACGCCGTCGTGCTGCTGGATCTCCATCAACCTCTCCCTCCTCCTTGCTGGATCAAGGCATGGGAGACGTCTCCTTCCGTACGTGTGTTGAACGCGGAGGTGCTGTCCGTTCGGCACTAGGATCATCGGTGATTTGAATCACGACGAGTACGACTCCATCAACCCCGTTCACTTGAACGCTTCCGCTTAGCGATCTACAAGGGTATGTAGATGCACTCTCCTTCCCCTCGTTGCTGGTCTCTCCATAGATAGATCTTGGTGACACGTAGGAAAATTTTGAATTTCTGCTACGTTCCCCAACAGTGGCATCATGAGCTAGGTCTATTGCGTAGATTCTATGCACGAGTAGAACACAAAGTAGTTGTGGGCGTTGATTTTGTTCAATATGCTTGCCGTTACTAGTCTTATCTTGATTCGGCGGCATCGTGGGATGAAGCGGCCCGGACCGACCTTACACGTACTCTTACGTGAGACAGGTTCCACCGACTGACATGCACTAGTTGCATAAGGTGGCTAGCGGGTGTCTGTCTCTCCTCCACTTTAGTCGGATCGGATTCGATGAAAAGGGTCCTTATGAAGGGTAAATAGCAATTGGCATATCACGTTGTGGTCTTTTGCGTAGGTAAGAAACGTTTTGCTAGAAACCCATAGCAGCCACGTAAAACATGCAACAACAATTAGAGGACGTCTAACTTGTTTTTGCAGGGTATGCTATGTGATGTGATATGGCCAAAAGGATGTGATGAATGATATATGTGATGTATGAGATTGATCATGTTTGTCAAGGGAATCACGACTTGCATGTCGATGACGAGACAACTTCAAGAAGACACGATGATGGAGATCATGATGATGGAGATCATGGTGTCATGCCGGTGACAAGATGATCATGGAGCCCCAAGATGGAGATCAAAGGAGCTATATGATATTGGCCATATCATGTCACTATTATTTGATTGCATATGATGTTTATCATATTTATACATCTTATTTGCTTAGTACGACGGTAGTAAATAAGATGATCCCTCATTACAATTTCAAGAATGTGTTCTCCCCTAACTGTGCACCGTTGCTACAGTTCGTCGTTTCTAAGCACCACGTGTTAATCGGGTGTGATGGATCCTTACGTTCACATACAACGGGTGTTGACGAGCCTAGCATGTACAGACATGGCCTCGGAACACAAGAGACCGAAAGGTCGAGCATGAGTCGTATGGTAGATACGATCAACATGAAGATGTTCACCGATGTTGACTAGTCCGTCTCACGTGATGATCGGACACGGCCTAGTTGACTCGGATCATGTAATCACTTAGATGACTAGAGGGATGTCTATCTAAGTGGGAGTTCATAAGATGAACTTAATTATCCTGAACATAGTCAAAAAGGATTTTGCAAATTATGTCGTAGCCCGCGTTTTCAGTTCTACAGTTTAGATATGTTCCTAGAGAAAAATTAGTTGAAAGTTGATAGTAGCAATTATGCGGACTAGGTCCGTAAACTGAGGATTGTCCTCATTGCTTCATAGAAGGCTTATGTCCTTAATGCACCGCTCAGTGTGCTGAACCTCGAACGTTGTCTGTGGATGTTGCGAACATCTGACATACACATTTTGATAACTACATGATAGTTCAGTTAAACGGTTTAGAGTTGAGGCACCAAAGACGTTTTTGAAACGTCACGAAACATATGAGATGTTTTGAGGGCTGAAATTGGGATTTCAGGCTCGTGCCCACGTCAAGAGGTATAAGACCTCCGACGATTTTCTTAACCTGCAAACTAAGGAGAAAAGCTCAATTGTTGAGCTTGTGCTCAGATTGTCTGAGTACAACAATCATTTGAATCAAGTGGGAGTTGATCTTCCAGATAAGATAGTGATGTTTCTCCGAAGTCATTACCACCAAGCTGCTAGAGCTTCGTGATGAACTATAATATATCAGGGACATATATGATGATCCTTGAGATATTCGCGATGTTTGACACCAAAAGTAGAAATCAAGAAGGAGCATCAATTGTTGATGGTTAGTGAAACCACTAGTTTCAAGAAGGGCAAGGGCAAGAAGGGATACTTCATGAACGGCAATTCAGCTGCTGCTCTAGTGAAGAAACCCAAGGTTGAACCCAAACCCGAGACTAAGTGCTTCTGTAATAAGGGAACAGCCACTGGAGCAGAATTACCCTAGATACTTGGTAGATAAGAAGGCTGGCAAGGTCGATAGAAGTATATTGGATATACATTGTGTTGATGTGTACTTTACTAGTACTCCTAGTAGCACCAGGGTATTAGATACCGGTTCGGTTGCTAAGTGTTAGTAACTCGAAATAAAAGCTACGGAATAAACGGAGACTAGCTAAAGGTGAGCTGACGATATGTGTTGGAAGTGTTTCCAATGTTGATATGATCAAGCATCGCACGCTCCCTCTACCATCGAGATTGGTGTTTGCGTTGAGCATAGACATGATTGGATTATGTCTATCGCAATACGGTTATTCATTTAAGGAGAATAATGGTTACTCTGTTTATTTGAATAATACCTTCAATGGTCTTACACCTAAAATGAATGGTTTATTGAATCTCGATCGTAGTGATACACATGTTCATGCCAAAAGATAGTAATGATAGTACCACCTACTTGTGGCACTGCCACGTAAGTCATATCGGTATAAAACGCATGAAGAAGCTCCATGTTGATGGATCTTTGGGCTCACTCGTTTTTGAAAAGTTTGGGACATGCGAACCATGTCTATTGGTATATATGCATGAAGAAACTCCATGCAAATGGACCGTTTTGTACTCGCTTGATTTTGAATCACTTGAGACATGCAAATCATACCACATGGGCAAGATGACTGAAAGCCTCGTTTTCAGTAAAATGGAACAAGAAAGCAACTTGTTGGAAGTAATACATTTTGATGTGTGCAGTCCAATGAGTGCTGAGGCGTGTAGTGGACATCGTTATGTTCTTACTTCACAGATGGTTTGAGTAGATGTTGAGTATTTACTTGATGAATCACGAGTCTGAATTATTGAAAGGTTCAAGTAATTTCAGGGTGAAGTCGAAAGATCGTCGTGACAAGAGGATAAAATATCTATGATATGATCATAGAGATGAATATCTGAATTACGAGTTTGGCACAGAATTAAGACATTGTGGAAATTGTTTCACAACTGATACAGCCTGGAACACCATAGTGTGATGGTGTGTCCGAACATCATAACTGCACCCTATTGGATATGATGCATACCATGATGTCTCTTATCGAATTACCACGATAGTTTATGGGTTAGGCATTAGAGACAACCACATTCACTTTAAAGAGGGCACCACGTAATTCCGATGAGATGACACTGTATGAACTATGGTTTAGAGAAACCTAAGCTGTCATTTCTTGAAAAGTTTGGGGCTGCGACGCTTATGTGAAAAGTTTCAGGCTGATAAGCTCGAACCCAAAGCGGATAAATGCATCTTCATAGGACACCCAAAACAGTTGGGTATACCTCCTGTCTCAGATCCGAAAGCAATAAGGGATTGTTTCTAGAATCGGGTCCTTTCTCGAGGAAAAGTTTCTCTCGAAAGAATTGAGTGGGAGGATGGTGGAGACTTGATGAGGTTATTGAACCGTCTCTTCAACTAGTGTGTGGCAGGGCACAGGAAGTTGTTCCTGTGGCACCTACACCAATTGAAGTGGAAGCTTATGATAGTGATCATGAAACTTCAGATCAAGTCACTACCAAACCTCGTGGGATGACAAGGATGCGTACTACTTCAGAGTGGTACGTAATCCTGTCTTGGAAGTCATGTTGCTAGACAACAATGAACCTACGAGCTATGGAGAAGCGATGGTGGGCCCGGATTCCGATAAATGGCTCGAGGCCATAATAATCCGAGAGAGGATCCTATATGAAAACAAAGTGTAGACTTTGGAAGAACTACTTGATGGTCGTAAGGCTGTTGAGTAGATGGATTTTAAAAGGAAGACGGACAATGATGGTAAATGTCACCATTAAGAAAGCTCGACTTGTCGTTAAGATGTTTTCCGACAAGTTCAAGGAGTTGACTACGGTGAGACTTTCTCACTCGTAGCGATGCTAAGAGTCTGTTGGAATTATATTAGCGATTACTGCATTATTTATGAAATCTTGCAGATAGGATGTCAAAACATTGTTTCCTCGACGATTTTTCTTGAGGAAAGGTTGTATGTGATACAACCGGAAGGTTTTGTCAATCCTGAAAGATGCTAATAAGTATGCAAAGCTCCAGCAATCCTTCTGAGGACTGGAGTAAGCATCTCGGAGTTGGAATGTATGCTTTGATGAGATGATCAAAGATTTTGGGTGTATACAAAGTTTATGAGAAACTGGTATTTCCAAAGAAGTGAGTGGGAGCACTATAGAATTTCTGATGAATATATGTTGTTGATCGGAAATGACGTAGAATTTCTGGAAAGCATATAGGGTTATTTGGAAAGTGTTTTTCAATGGAAAGCCTGGATTAAGCTACTTGAACATTGAGCATCAAGATCTATAAGGATAGATCAAAACGCTTAATGGTACTTTCAAATGAGCACATACCTTGACATGATCTTGAAGGTGTTCAAGATGGATCAGTCAAAGAAGGAGTTCTTGCCTGAGTTAAGGTATGAAGTTAAGACTTAAAGCTCGACCACGGCAGAATAGAGAGAAAGGACGAAGGTCGTCCCCTATGCTTAAGACGTAGGCTCTACAGTATGCTATGCTGTGTACCGCACCTGAAGTGTGCCTTGCCATGAGTCAGTCAAGGGGTACAAGAGTGATCCAAGAATGGATCACAGGACAGCGGTCAAAGTTATCCTTAGTAACTAGTGGACTAAGGAATTTTCTCGATTATGGAGGTGGTAAAAGAGTTCGTCGTAAAGGGTTACGTCGATGCAAGCTTAACACCTATCCGGATAGCTCTGAGTAGAGATACCGGATACGTATAATGGAGCAACAATTTAGAATAGCTCCAAGTAGAACAGTTATTTGGAATAGCTCCAAATAGGAACGTGGTAGCTGCATCTAGGAGATGACATAGAGATTTGTAAAGCACACACGGATCTGAAAGGTTCAGACCCATTGACTAAAACCTCTCTCACAAGCAACATGATCAAACCTAAAACTCATTGAGTGTTAATCACATAGTGATGTGAACTGGACTACTGACTCTAGTAAACTCTTGGGTGTTAGTCACATAGCGATGTGACCTGTGAGTGTTAATCACATGGCGATGTGAACTAGATTATTGACTCTAGTGCAAGTGGGAGACTGTTGGAAATATGCCCTAGAGGCAATAATAAATTAGTTATTATTATATTTTCTTGTTCATGATAATCGTTTATTATCCATGCTATAATTGTATTGATAGGAAACTCAGATACATGTGTGGATACATAGACAACACCATGTCCCTAGTAAGCCTCTAGTTGACTAGCTCGTTGATCAATAGATGGTTACGGTTTCCTGACCATGGACATTGGATGTCGTTGATAACGGGATCACATCATTAGGAGAATCATGTGATGGACAAGACCCAATCCTAAGCATAGCACTAGATCGTGTAGTTCATATGCTATAGCTTTTCTAATGTCAAGTATCATTTCCTTAGACCATGAGATTGTGCAACTCCCGGATACCGTAGGAATGCTTTGGGTGTATCAAACGTCACAACGTAACTGGGTGACTATAAAGGTGCATTACAGGTATCTCTGAAAGTGTCTGTTGGGTTGGCACGAATCGAGACTGGGATTTGTCACTCCGTGTAAGCGGAGAGGTATCTCTGGGCCCACTCGGTAGGACATCATCATATGCGCAATGTGACCAAGGAGTTGATCACGGGATGATGTGTTACGTAACGAGTAAAGAGACTTGCCGGTAACGAGATTGAACTAGGTATTGGATACCGACGATCGAATCTCGGGCAAGTAACATACCGCTAGACAAAGGGAATTGTATATGGGATTGATTAAGTCCTTGACATCGTGGTTCATCCGATGAGATCATCGTGGAACATGTGGGAGCCATCATGGGTATCCAGATCCCTCTGTTGGTTATTGACCGGAGAACGTCTCGGTCATGTCTGCATGTCTCCCGAACCCGTAGGGTCTACACACTTAAGGTTCGGTGACGCTAGGGTTATAGAGATATTAGTATGCGGTAACCCGAAAGTTGTTCGGAGTCCCGGATGAGATCCCGGACGTCACGAGGAGTTCCGGAATGGTCCGGAGGTAAAGAATTATATATAGGAAGTGCTATTTCGGCCATCGGGACAAGTTTCGGGGTCATCGGTATTGTACCGGGACCACCGGAAGGGTCCCGGGGGTCCACCGGGTGGGGCCACCTGCCCCGGGGGGCCACATGGGCTGTAGGGGGTGTGCCTTGGCCTATATGGGCCAAGGGCACCAGCCCCAAGAGGCCCATGCGCCAAGAGATGGGAAAAAGAGGAGAGTCCTAAAAGGGGAAGGCACCTCCGGGGTGCCTTGGGGAGGATGGACTCCTCCCCACCCTTGGCCGCACCCTTCCTTGGAGGAAGGGGCAAGGGCTGCGCCTCCCCCTCTCCCTTGGCCCTATATATAGTGGGGGGAAAGGAGGAGCAAACCAATCTAAGGCCTGGCGCCTCCCTCTCCCTCCCGTGACACATCTACCTCCTCCCGCAGCGCTTAGCGAAGCCCTGTTGGAATCCCGCTACTTCCACCACGCCGTCGTGCTGCTGGATCTCCATCAACCTCTCCCTCCTCCTTGCTGGATCAAGGCATGGGAGACGTCACCGGGCTGTAGTGTGTTGAACGCGGAGGTGCTGTCCGTTCGGCACTAGGATCATCGGTGATTTGAATCACGACGAGTACGACTCCATCAACCCCGTTCACTTGAACGCTTCCGCTTAGCGATCTACAAGGGTATGTAGATGCACTCTCCTTCCCCTCGTTGCTAGTTTCTCCATAGATAGATCTTGGTGACACGTAGGAAAATTTTGAATTTCTGCTACGTTCCCCAACAATTTTTGGCCTCGCGAAGGAGAAAGCATCGCTCAAGCTTGGGGGAGGCTTAAATCAATGTTATATTCATGCCCCAATCATGAGCTCTTAAGAGAAATGTTTATTCAAAAAATTTATGCTCGGCCTTGTGATTGCAATCGCACCATGCTCGATACTTCTTGCGCTGGCTCTTTTATGATGAAGACTATTGAATTCAAATGGGATTTATTGGAAAGAATTAAATGCAACTCTGAAGATTGGGACCTCGACGAAGGTAAGGAGTCAGGTATGACACCTAAATTTGATTGTGTTAAATCTTTTATGGATACCGAGGTTTTCCGTAAATTTAGCACTAAATATGGACTTGACTCTGAAATAGTAGCTTCTTTCTATGAATCTTTTGCTACTCATGTTGATCTCCCTAGGGAGAAGTGGTTTAAATATCATCCTCCCATAGAAGTAAAAGTAGCTGCACCAATTAAAGTTGAAGAAAAGACTGTCACTTATAATGATCCTATTGTTCCTACCGCTTATGTTGAGAAACCACCTTTTCCTGTTAGGATAAAGGATCATGCTAAAGCTTCAACTGTGGTTCGTAAAGGCAATATTAAAACTTATACACCTCCTGAGCAAATTAAAGTTGAACCTGATATTGCTATTGTTAAAGATCTCTTGTCTGATAATATTGATGGGCATGTTATTCATTTCCTTGATGAGACTGCTAGAATTGCTAAACCTTGTGCAAAAGATAAAAATAGACCTGTGGTAGGCATGCCTATTATTTCTGTTAAAATAGGAGATCACGGTTATCATGGCTTATGCGATATGGGTGCTAGTGCTAGTGCCATACCTTTTGACTTATACAAAGAAATCATGCATGATATTGGACCTGCTGAGATAGAAGATATTGATGTCACAATTAAATTTGCCAATAGAGATACTATTTCACCAATGGGAATTGTTAGAGATGTTGAAGTCTTGTGTGGGAAAACTAAATATCCTGCTGATTTTCTTGTTCTTGGTTCCCCACAAGATAGCTTTTGTCCCATTATATTTGGTAGACCCTTCTTGAACACTGTTAATGCTAAGATAGATTGCAAAAAGGATGTTGTTACTATCGGTTTAGATGATATGTCTCATGAATTTAATTTCTCTAAATTTAGGAGACAACACCGTGAAGAAGAATTACCTAGTAAGGATGAAATTATTGGTCTTGCTTCTATTGCCGTACCTCCTAGTCATCCTTTAGAACAATATTTTCTAGACCATGAAAATGATATGTTTATGAATGAAAGAAGGGAAATAGATGAAGTATTCTTTAAACAGGAACCTATTCTGAAACACAATTTGCCTGTTGAAATCCTAGGGGATCCTCCTCCACCCAAGGGTGATCCCATGTTTGAGCTTAAACCATTGCCTGATACTCTTAAATATGCTTATCTTGATGAGAAAAAGATATATCCTGTTATTATTAGTGCTAACCTTTCAGAGCATGAGGAAGAGAGATTATTGAAAACTCTGAAGAAGCACTGTGCTGCTATTGGGTATACTCTTGATGATCTTAAGGGCATTAGTCCCACTCTATGTCAACATAAAATAAATTTAGAAGAAGATGCTAAACCAGTTCTGATCATTAACGACGGCTGAATCCTAAAATGAAAGAAGTGGTAAGAAAGGAAATACTAAAGCTCCTTGAGGTAGGTATAATCTATCCCGTTGCTGGTAGTCAGTTGGTAAGTCATGTCCATTGTGTCCCTAAGAAGGGAGGTATTACTGTCGTTCCTAATGATAAAGATGAATTGATTCCTCAAAGAATTATTACAGGATGGTAATTGATTTCCGCAAATTAAATAAGGTCACTAAAAAGGATCATTACCCCTTACCTTTTATCGATCAAATGCTAGAAAGATTATCCAAACATACACATTTTTGCTTTCTAGATGGTTATTCTGGTTTCTCTCAAATACCTGTGTCAGCCAAGGATCAATCAAAGAATACTTTTACTTGCCCTTTTGGTACTTTTGCTTATAGACGTATACCTTTTGGTTTATGTAATTCACCTACTACCTTTCAAATATGCATGATGGCTATATTCTCTGACTTTTGTGAAAAGATTTGTGAGGTTTTCATGGATGATTTCTCCGTCTATGGATCTTCTTTTGATGATTGCTTGAGCAACCTTGATCGAGTTTTGCAGAGATGTGAAGAAACTAATCTTGTCTTGAATTGGGAAAAGTGCCACTTTATGGTTAATGAAGGTATTGTCTTGGGGCATAAAGTTTTTGAAAGAGGTATTGAAGTTGATAAAGCCAAGGTTGATGCTATTGAAAAGATGCCATGCCCCAAGGACATCAAAGGTATAAGAAGTTTCCTTGGTCACGCCAGATTTTATAGGAGGTTCAGTAAGGACTTCTTAAAAATTTCTCGGCCTCTGACTAATTTATTACAAAAAGATATACCATTTGTCTTTGATGATGATTGTGTAGAAGCATTTGAAATACTTAAGAAATCATTGATCTCTGCACCTATTGTTCAGCCACCTGATTGGAATTTACCCTTTGAAATTATGTGTGATGCTAGTGATTATGTTGTAGGTGCTGTTCTAGGGCAAAGAGTTGATAAGAAATTAAATGTTATTCAATATGCTAGTAAAACCCTAGACAATGCTCAAAGAAATTATGCTAATACTAAAAAAGAATTCTTAGTAGTTGTATTTGCTTGTGATAAGTTCAGACCTTATATTGTTGATTCTAAAGTAACTATTCACACTGATCATGTTGCTATTAAATATCTTATGGAAAAGAAAGATGCTAAACCTAGACTTATTAAATTGGTTCTCTTGCTACAAGAATTTGACTTACATATTGTTGATAGAAAGGGAGCTGAGAACCCCGTTGCAGACAACTTGTCTAGGTTAGAAAATGTGCTTGATGACCCACTACCTATTGATGATAGCTTTCCTGATGAGCAATCAAATGTCATAAATGCTTCTCATACTACTCCATGGTATGTTGATTATGCTAATTACATTGTTGCCAAATTCATACCACCTAGTCTCACATACCAGCAAAAAAAAGTTCTTC
Organism: Triticum urartu; assembly: GCF_003073215.2. Classification (NCBI taxonomy): domain Eukaryota; kingdom Viridiplantae; phylum Streptophyta; class Magnoliopsida; order Poales; family Poaceae; genus Triticum; species Triticum urartu. The sequence continues at coordinate 508,045,309 of NC_053024.1, read as the reverse complement.
TATGATTTGAGGCATTACTTTTGGGATGACCCACATCTTTATAAAGAAGGAGTAGATGGTGTTATTAGACGTTGTGTACCTGAGCATGAACAGGAACAGATCCTACGCAAGTGTCACTCCGAAGCTTATGGAGGACACCATGCTAGAGATAGAACTACACATAAGGTATTGCAATATGGTTTTTATTGGCCTACTCTCTTCAAGGATGCCCGTAAGTTTGTCTTATCTTGTGATGAATGTCAAAGAATTGGTAATATTAGTAGATGTCAAGAAATTCCTATGAACTATTCACTCATTATTGAAGCATTTGATGTTTGGGGCTTTGACTATATGGGACCTTTTCCTGCCTCTAATGGATATACACATATTTTAGTTGCTGTTGATTACGTTACTAAGTGGGTAGAAGCTATTCCAACTAGTAGTGCTGATCATAACACTTCTATTAAAATGCTTAAAGAAGTTATTTTCCAAGATTTGGAGTCCCTAGATATTTAATGACTGATGGTGATTCACATTTTATTCATGGTGCTTTCTGTAAAATGCTTGCTAAGTATGATGTTAATCATAGAATTGCATCCCCTTATCACCCTCAGTCTAGTGGTCAAGTAGAATTGAGTAATAGAGAGCTCAAATTTATTTTGCAAAAGACTGTCAATAGGTCTAGAAAGAATTGGTCCAAGAAACTTGATGATGCATTATGGGCCTATAGAACTGCATATAAAAATCCTATGGGTATGTCTCCGTATAAAATGGTTTATGGAAAAGCATGTCACTTACCTCTCGAACTAGAACACAAAGCATATTGGGCTATTAAAGAGCTCAATTATGATTTTTAAACTTGCCGGTGAGAAGAGGTTATTTGATATTAGCTCACTCGATGAATGGAGAACCCATGCCTAAGAAAATGCCAAGTTGTTCAAAGAAAAGGTTAAAAGATGGCATGATAAAAGGATACAAAACCGTGAGTTTAATGTAGGTGATTATGTATTGCTATACAACTCCCGTTTTAGATTTTTTGCAGGAAAACTTCTCTCTAAATGGGAAGGTCCTTACGTTATCGAGGAGGTCTATCGTTCTGGTGCCATAAAAATCAACAACTTCGAAGGCACAAATCCGAAGGCGGTGAACGGTCAAAGAATCAAACATTATATCTGAGGTAATCCCATAAATGTTGAAACCAATGTTATTGAAACCGTAACCCCGGAGGAATACATAAGGGACACTTTCTGGAACGTTTCAGACTCTGAAAAGGAATAGGTATGTGGTACGGTAAGTAAAATGAATCCAAAACAATTTTTAAGGCAATATTTCTCCGTTTTGGAATATTTAGAAAAATAGAAAAATAAGAAGCAGCCCGGGAAGGACACAAGGCCTCCACGAGGGTGGAGGGCGCGCCCTACCCTACTGGGCGCGCCCCCTACCTCGTGGGCACCTCGTGTGCTCTCCGGACTCCGTTTTCGTACACGACACGTATTTTGGTCGGTAAAAATTTATTATATAATCTCCCGGGGGTTTTGACTCCTGTATCACGCAATTATCCTCTGTTTGTGTTTCGAGCTGTTTTTCTGACAGATCCAGGACGTCATGTCGTCTTCAAGTGCCCCTCAAGGACCAGTTCTTCGAGAAGGTCATCAACCCCTACCTCGCGGAGGTGCTGCAACACCCTCAAACCATTGAGATGCGTGAGGGGATGTTGCACATCCACGATGTTGAGGGACCAAGGAAGACCGGAAGCACAGAGGCAAGGCTCGAGGCATTGGAGCAAGATGTTTTCAAGTGTCAGGAGATGGTGGAGCGTGGACTCAATTCCAATCACATTATGATCACGGAGTTCACCAACAACCACAAGCTGGACGTTAAGGACATTGGGGAGGCCATCTTCAAGCCTCATGAGAAAATCGAGCACCTCCAAGCCCAGATCTATGACCTGCAAAATCAAAATTGTGAGTATGAATATAGGTTCAAGAGGATGAGTTTGGCTGCAGATTTGAGGTTTCAGGAGACTCGATCATCCTTCTATGATGGTGAGCCTATGCCTTGGAAGAAGGACGACAAGCCTACGCCATCAACAAAACCATCACCTTCTCCACCAACAAAGAAGAATTGAGTATCTGGTATGGGCACTCCCCTTGGCAACTGCCAAGCTTGGGGGAGTGCTCCGGTATCCTATCATCATCACTTTTATATTTACCATTTTTCTTAGTTCGATCCTTTTGGTAATATCTTGATCTAGTAGAATACAGTTTATGGCATGATCTAGTTTTGAGTTCTGCTTTATGATCCCTCTATGTAATCGAGTCTGTGAGCTATATATAATAAAGATTAGTGTTGAGTCAAGGGCTTGATTATTTTGCCATGATCCTAAGTGAATACAAGAAAAGAGAAAGAATAAAAAAGGAAACAAAGAGATCATATGGATCTTATGGAGAGTAATGAGCTCACATAGAAAAAGTATGATGAATAAAAGTTGTTGAGAGTTGACAAACATAGTTTTGGTCATCGTTGCAATTAATAGGAAGTAATAAAGAAAGAGAGGTCTTCACATATAAATATACTATCTTGGACATCTTTTATGATTGTGAGCACTCATTAAAATATGACATGCTAAAGAGTTGACGTTGGACAAGGAAGACAATGTAATGGGTTATGTTTTCTTACATCTGAGATAAATTATATTGTCATGGATCATCCAACACGGTTGAGCTTGTCTTTCCCCCTCATGCTAGCCAAATTCGTTGCACCAAGTAGAGATACTACTTGTGCTTCCAAATACCCTTAAAACCAGTTTTGCCATGAGAGTCCACCATACCTACCTATGGATTGAGTAAGATCCTCCAAGTAAGTTGTTATCGATGCAAGCAATAAAAATTGCTCTCTAAATATGTATGACTTATTATTGTGGGAGAAAATAAGCTTTATACGATCGTGTGATAAGGAAGAAATAAAAGCGACAGACTGCATAATAAAGGTCCATATCACAAGTGGAAATATAAAGTGACGTTCTTTCGCATTAAGATTTTGTGCATCCAACCATAAAAGCGCAAGACAACCTCTGCTTCCCTCTGCGAAGGGCCTATCTTTTTCTTTTATCTCCTACCTTGCATAAGAGTCATGGTGATCTTCACCCTTCCTTTTTACATTTTATCCTTTGGCAAGCACAGTGTGTTGGAAAGATCCTGGTATATATGGCTAATTGGATGTGAGTTTTCATGAACAATTATTGTTGACATTACCCTTGAGGTAAAACGTTGGGAGGCAAAACTATAAGCCCCTATCTTTCTCTGTGTCCGATTAATAACTCCATACCCATAAGTACTGCGTGAGTGTCAAGCTCTTATATATTGACTCTTTCCTATGTTATGATAAATTGCAATTGCTCCAATGACTGAGATTATAGTTTGTTAGTTTTCAATGAAGTTTACGATTCATACTCGAAATTGTGATTGAATTATTACTCTAGCATAAGAAATCATATGGCAAGAATTATGTAAGTTGCTGTTCTAAAAATGATCATGATGCCCTCATGTCCGTATTTTACTTTTATCGACACCTCTATCTCCAAACATGTGGACATATTTTTCGATTTCAGCTTTCGCTTGAGGACAAGCGAGGTCTAAGCTTGGGGGAGTTGATACGTCCATTTTGCATCATGCTTTTATATTGATATTTATTGCATTATGGGTTGTTATTACACATTATGTCACAATACTTATGCTTATTCTCTCTTATTTTACAAGGTTTACATAAAGAGGGAGAATGCCGGCAGGTGGGACTCTGGGCTGGAAAAGGAGCAAATATTAGAGACCTATTCTGCATAGCTCCAAAAGTCCTGAAACTTCACGGAAGGCGTTTTCAGAATATATAAAAAATACCGAGCGCAAGAAGTTCACCAGGGGGGCCACACCCTGCCCACGAGGGTGGGGGCGCGCCCTACCCCCTAGGCACGCCCCTACCTCATGGGCCCCCTGGTGGCCCTCCGATGGCCATCTTCTGCTATATGGAGTCTTTCGATGAGGAAAAAATCATAAGCCATCTCCTCGGACGAAACTCCGCCGCCACGAGGCGGAACCTTGGCGGATCCAATCTAGGGCTCCAGCAGAGCTGTTCTGCCGGGGAAAGTTCCCTCCGGGAGGGGGAAATCATCGCCATGGTCATCACCAACGCTCCTCTCATCGGGAGATTGCAATCTCCATCAACATCTTCATCAGCACCATCTCCTCTCAAAACCCTAGTTCATCTCTTGTATCCAATTCTTGTCTCCAAGTCCGGGAATGGTACTAGTAGGTTGCTAGTATTGTTAATTACTCCTTGTAGTTGATGCTAGTTGGTTTATTTGGTGGAAGATCATATGTTCAGATCCTATATGCATATTAATACCCCTCTGATTATGAACATGAATATGCTTTGTGAGTAGTTACGTTTGTTCCTGAGGGCATGGGAGAAGTCTTGCTATTAGTAGTCATGTGAATTTGGTATTCGTTCGATATTTTGATGAGATGTATGTTGTCTCTCCTCTAGTGGTGTTATGTGAACGTCGACTACATGACACTTCACCATTATTTGGGCCTAGAGGAAGGCATTGGGAAGTAATAAGTAGATGATGGGTCGCTAGAGTGACAGAAGCTTAAACCCTAGTTTATGCGTTGCTTCGTAAGGGGCTGATTTGGATCCATATGTTTCATGCTATGGTTAGGTTTACCTTAATACTTTTGTTGTAGTTGCGGATGCTTGCAATAGAGGTTAATCATAAGTGGGATGCTTGTCCAAGTAAGGACAGTACCCAAGCACCGGTCCACCCACATACCAAATTATCAAAGTACCGAACGCGAATCATATGAACGTGATGAAAACTAGCTTGACGATATTCCCATGTGTCCTCGGGAGCGCTTTTCTCTATATAAGAGCTTGTATAGGCTTGTCCTTTGCTACAAAAAGGATTGGGCCACCTTGCTGCACTTTATTTACTTTTGTTACTTGTTGCTCGTTACAAATTATCCTATCACAAAACTATCTGTTACCACTTATTTCAGTACTTGCAGAGAATACATTGCTGGAAACCGCTTATCATTTCCTTCTGCTCCTCGTTGGGTTCGACACTCTTACTTATCGAAAGGACTACGATAGATCCTCTATACTTGTGGGTCATCAACGACCTCTACGAGGACTGGTTGGACCGCATCGCCGAGCTCGTCAGCGCCACGGGGGCTCTCCTGCACCATCCCTCTCGCTGCCTCGCCCGCCCCCGGCTGCGGGCGATGTGGCTCACGGAGCGCCTCCGCCCCCTCAGCACCAAGATGGCGCCCTTGTGCCGAGGCGTGCGGCTCAGGAAGCACCTCCGCCTCCTCCGCGTCAAGACGGCCTCCTCGCTCCAAGATGTGCGGTTCCGCGGCGTGATCCACCGCGCAGTATGCCCGCGCATGAAGAAAGAAGTTGCCAAGAAATCCCGTGTCCGCAAGAAAACACTCCACCGCTTCCAGCACCGCCACATCAGGATCACTTGCTACGGCAGGGCCATGTGCCACTTGTTGGGGATCGTAGCAGAAATTTAAAATTTTCTACGCATCACCAAGATCAATCTATGGATTAATCTAGCAACGAGGGGAAGGAGAGTGCATCTACATACCCTTGTAGATCGCTAAGCGGAAGCGTTCAAGTGAATGGGGTTGATGGAGTCGTACTCGTCGTGATCCAAATCACCGATGATCCTAGCGTCGAACGGACGGCACCTCCGCGTTCAACACACGTACGGAACGGAGACGTCTCCCACGCCTTGATCCAGCAAGGAGGAAGGAGAGGTTGAGGAAGAGAGTCCAACAGCAGCACGACGGCGTGGTGGTGATGGAGCTCGTGGTTCTCCAGCAGGGCTTCGCCAAGCACTATGGAGGAGGAGGAGGTGTAGGAGGAGGGAGGGCTGCGCCAGGTTCAGGGGTGTGGCCGCCCTCCCACCCCTCCACTATTTATAGGTGGGGAGAGAGGGGGCCGGCCCCCTAGATCCCATCTAGGGTTGGGGGCAGCGGCCAAGGGGGGGAGGAGTGCCTCCCAAGTCAAGTGGAGGCCCTCCCCCTTAGGGTTTCCCCTCTCCCATGCGCATGGGCCTTGGGGGGGCTGGTGCCCTTGGCCCATTAAGGTTAGGGCGCCCCCCTACAGCCCATGCTGCTATATTGGACGTGGTGGAACATTTTCCGGACCTTCGGACCCCTCCGGAATCCTCCGGAACCTTCCAGAAGCTTCCCGGTACAATACCGAAAAAAACCAAACTTTTCCCGGAACCCGAACAACAACTTTCCATATATAAATCTTTACCTCCGGACCATTCCGGAACTCCTCGTGACGTCCGGGATCTCATCCGGGACTCCGAACAACATTCGGTAATCACATACAAGTCTTCCTAATAACCCTAGCGTCATCGAACCTTAAGTGTGTAGACCCTACGGGTTCGGGAACCATGCACACATGACCGAGACAACTCTCCGGCCAATAACCAACAGCGGGATCTGGATACCCATGTTGGCTCCCACATGTTCCACGATGATCTCATCAGATGAACCACGATGTCGAGGATTCAATCAATCCCGTATTCAATTCCCTTTGTCCAGCGGTATTGTACTTGTCTGAGATTCGATCGTCGGTATCCCGATACCTTGTTCAATCTCGTTACCAGCAAGTCTCTTTACTCGTTCCGTAACACATCATCCCGTGATCAACTCCTTGGTCACATTGTGCACATTATGATGATGTCCTACCGAGTGGGCCCAGAGATACCTCTCCGTTTACACGGAGTGACAAATCCCAGTCTCGATTCGTGCCAACCCAACAGACACTTTCGGAGATACCTGTAGTGTACCTTTATAGCCACCCAGTTACGTTGTGACGTTTGGACACCCAAAGCACTCCTACGGTATCCGGGAGTTGCACAATCTCATGGTCTAAGGAAATGATACTTGACATTAGAAAAGCTTTAGCATACGAACTACACGACGAACTACACGATCTTTGTGCTAGGCTTAGGATTGGGTCTTGTCCATCACATCATTCTCCTAATGATGTGATCCCGTTATCAACGACATCCAATGTCCATGATTAGGAAACCGTAACCATCTATTGATCGACGAGCTAGTCAACTAGAGGCTTACTAGGGACATGGTGTTGTCTATGTATCCACACATGTATCTGAGTTTCCTATCAATACAATTCTAGCATGGATAATAAACGATTATCATGAACAATGAAATAAAATATAATAATAAATAATTTATTATTGCCTCTAGGGCATATTTCCAACAGTCTCCCACTTGCACTAGAGTCAATAATCTAGTTCACATCGCCATGTGATTAACACTCACAGGTCACATCGCCATGTGACCAACGTCCAAAGAGTTTACTAGATTCACTAATCTAGTTCACATCACTATGTGATTAATACTCATTGAGTTCTGGGTTTGATCATGTTATGCTTGTGAGAGAGGTTGTAGTCAACGGGTCTTGCCATATTCAGATCCCTATGCATTTCGCAAAACTTTATGTCATATCATAGATGCTGCTACCACGTTCCACTTGGAGCTATTCCAAATTGTTGCTCCATTATATGTATCCGGTATCTCTACTCAGAGCTATCCGGATAGGTGTTAAGCTTGCATCGACGTAACTCTTTACGTCGAACTCTTTATCACCTCCATAACCGAGAAAAATTTCCTTATTCCTCTAAGGACAATTTTGACCGCTATCTGGTGATCCAGTCCTAGATCACCTTTGTACCCTATTGCCAGACATGTGGCAAGGCACACATCAGGTGCGTACTCAGCATGGCATACCGTATAGAGCCTATGACAAGAGCATAGGGGACGACCTTTCGTCCTTCTTCTTTCTTCTGCCGTGGTCAAGCTTTGAGTCTTACTCAACTTCCCACCTTACAACTCAGGTAAGAACCCCTTCTTTGACTGATCTATTTTGAACTCCTTCAAAAACATGTCAAGGTGTGCATTCTTTGAAAGTTTCATCAGATGTCTTGATCTATTTCTATAGATCTTGATGCCCAATATGTAAGCAGCTTTATCCAGGTCTTCCTTTGAAAATCACTCTTCAAACAACCGTTTATGCTTTCCAGAAATTCTACATCATTTCGGATCAACAATATGTCATCCACATATACTTATCAGAAATGTTGTAGTGCTCCCACTCACTTTCTTGTAAATACAAGTTTCTAACAAACATTGTATAAACCTAAAAGCTTTGATCACTCCATCAAAACATATATTCCGATTCCGAGATGCTTGCTCTAGTCCATAGAAGGATTGCTGGAGCCAACATACCTTTTAGCATCCTTAGGATCGACAAAACCTTTTATTGTATCACATACAACTTTTCTTATGAAAACTGGTAAGAAAACTTGTTTTTGACATCCATCTATAAGATTTCATAATCGAAAAATACAGCTAATGCTAACATGATTCCGACGGACTTAAGCATCGCTACGGGTGAGAAATTCTCATCATAGTCAACTCCTTGAACTTGTGAAAAGACTCTTTCCCACAAGTCGAGCTTCATAGACGGTAACATTACCGCCCACGTCCGTCTTCTTCTTAAAGATCCATTTATCTCAATGGCTTGCCGATCATCGGGCAAGTCCACCAAAGTCCATACTTTTTTCTGATATATGGATCCTATCTCGGATTTCATGGCTTCTAACCATTTGTCGGAATACGGGCCCACCATCACTTCTCCATAGCTCATAGGTTTATTGTTGTCTAACAACATGATATCTAAGACAGGATTACCGTACCACTTAGGAGTAGTACATATCCTTGTCGACCTATGAGGTTCGATAGCAACTTGATCCGAAGCTTTATGATCACTATCATTAACTTCCTATTCAACAGACGTAGGCACCACAGAAAACATCTTTCTGTGTTGCATCACTCTCTGGTTGAAGTAAAGGTTCGACAACCTCATCAAGTTCTATCTTCCTCCCACTCAATTCTTTCGAGAGAAACTCCTTCTCGAGAAAGGACTCGTTCTTAGCGACAAACAATTGGCCCTTGGATTCGAGATAGAAGGTATACCCAACTGTCACCCTTGGGTATCCTATGAAGATGTGTTTGTCCGCTTTGGGTTCGAGCTTCTCCGGCTGAAGCCTTAAGCATCGCAGCCCCAAACATTAAGAAACGACAACTTTGGTTTCTTGCCAAACCAATGTTCATACGGCGTCGTCTCAACGGACTTATATGGTGTCCTATCTAAAGTGAATGCAGCTATCTCTAATGCATAACCTCAAAATAATAGCGGTAGATTGGTAAGAGACATCATAGATCGCACCATATCTCATAAGGTTCGATTACGACGTCCGGACACAGCATTACCCTATGGTGTTCCAGGTGGCTTCAACTGTGAAACAATTCCACAATGTCTTAAGTGATTGCCAAACTCATAAATCAGAAATTCTCATCGATCAGATCATAGGAATTTGATCTTCTTGTTATGATGGTTCTTAACTTCACTCTGAAATCGCTTGAACTTTTCAAACATTTCAGACTTGTGCTTCATTAAGTAAATATACCTATATCTACTCGAATCGTCAGTGAAGATGAGAAAATAGCGATATCCACCGCACGCTTCAATTCTCATTGGATCACACGCATCAGCATGTATGATTTCCAACAAGTCACTTGCCCATTTCATTGTACCTGAAAACGGGGTCTTAGTCATCCTGCCCATGAGGCATGGCTCGCATGTGTCAAGCGATTCAAAATCAAGTGACTCCAAACATCCATCAACATGGAGTTTCTTCATGCATCTTACGCCAATATGACCTAAGCGGCAGTGCCACAAGAAAGTGGTACTATCATTATTAACTCTACATCTTTTGGCGTGAACATGTGTATTACCACGACCGAGATTCAATGAACCATTCACATAGGGTGCATGACCATGAAAGGTATTATTCATGTAAACAGAATAACCATTATTCTCTAACTTAAATGAATAACCATATTGCAATGAACATGATCTAATCATATTCATGCTCAACGTAGACACCTAATAACATTTATCTAGGTTCAATACTAATCGTGAAGGCAGATGGTGCGTGCGATGGTGATCTCATCAACTTTGGAAACACTTCCAACACACATCGTCACCTCGCCCTTAGCCAGTCTCCATTTAGTCCGTAGCTTTTGCTTCAAGTCACCAATAATAGCAACTGAACCGGTATCCAATACCCAGGTGCTACCAGGAGTACTAGTGAGGTACACATTAATAACACACATATACTTTGTTGAAGTTGCCAGCCTTTTTATCTACCATGCATTTAGGGTAATTCTGCTACCACTGACCGTTCCCCTTACAATAGAAGCACTTAGTCTCGGGTTTGGGTTCAACCTTGGGTTCCTTCACTGGAGCGGCAACTGGTTTGCCATCCATGAAGTTTCCCTTCTAGCCCTTGCCCTTCTTGAAACCAGTGGTCTTGTTAAACCATCAACACTTGATGCTCCTTCTTGATTTCTACCTTTTGCGGTCTTAAGCACCGCGAACAGCTCCGGGATCAACTCCATCCCTTGCATGTCATAGTTCATCACGAAGATCTAGTAGCTTAGTGATAGTGGCTAGAGAACTCTATCAATCACTATCTTATCTGGAAGTTTAACTCCCACTTGGTTTAAGTGATTGTAGCACCCAGACATTCTGAGCACATGCCCACTAGCTGAGCTATTCTCCTCCATCTTGTTGGCAAAAGAACTTGTTAGAGGTCTCATACCTATCAACACGGGCATGAGCCTGAAATCCCAATTTCAGCTCTTGGAACATCTCATATGTCTTATGGCGTTCAAAAACGTCATTGGAATCCTGATTCTAAGCCGTAAAGTATGGTGCTCAAAACTATCAAGTAGTCATCAGAATGTGTCTGTCAGGTGTTCACAACATCCACAGACGACGTTGTAGGGGTTTGCACATCGAGCGGTGCATCAAAGACGTAAGCCTTCTGTGTAGCAGTGAGGACACTCCTCGAACTACGGACCTAGTCCGCATCATTGCTTACAATATCTTTCAACTTAATCTTTCTCTAGGAACGTATTGAAACAGGGAGCTACAACATGAGCTATTTATCTACAACATATTTGCAAAGATAATTTATACTATGTTCATGATAATTGAGTTCATCTAAATGAACTCCCACTCAGATAGACATCCCTCTAGTCATCTAAGTGAAACATGATCCGAGTCAACTAGGCCCTGTCCGATCATCACGTGAGATGGACTAGTCAACATCGGTGAACATCTTCATGTTGATCGTATCTTCTATACGACTCATGCTCAACCTTTCAGTCTTCCGTGTTCCGAGGCCATGTCTGTACATGCTAGGCTCGTCAAGTCAACCTAAGTGTATTGCGTGTGTAAATCTGGCTTACACCCGTTGTATTCGAATGTTAGAATCTATCACACCTGATCATCACGTGGTGCTTAGAAACAACGAACCTTCGCAACGGTGCACAGTTAGGGGGAACACTTTTCTTGAAATTTTAGTGAGGGATCATCTTATTTAAGCTACCGTCGTTCTAAGCAAATAAGATGTAAAACATGATAAACATCACATGCAATCAAATAGTGACATGATATGGCCAATATCATTTTGCTCCTTTTGATCTCCATCTTCGGGGCTCCATGATCATCGTTGTCACCAGCATGACACCATGATCTCCATCATCATGATCTCCATCATCATGTCTTCTTGAAGTTATCTCGTCATCTGTTACTTCTACTACTATGGCTAACGCTTTAGCAATAAAGTAAAGTAATTACATGACGTTTATGTTGACACGCATGTCATAAATAAATTAAGACAACTCCTATGGCTCCTGTCGGTTGTCATACTCATCGACATGCAAGTCGTGATTCCTATTACAAGAACATGATCAATCTCATACATCACATATATCATTCATCACATCCTTTTGGCCATATCACATCACAAGGCATATGCTGCAAAAACAAGTTAGACGTCCTCTAATTATTGTTGCAAGTTTTTACATGGCTCCTATAGGTTTCTAGCAAGAACGTTTCTTACCTACGCGAAAACCATAATGTGATATGCCAATTTCTATTTACCCTTCATAAGGACCCTTTTCATCGAATCCGATCCGACTAAACTGGGAGAGACAGACACCCGCTAGCCACCTTATGCAACTAGTGCATGTCAGTCGGTGGAACCAGTCTCACGTAAGAGTACGTGTAAGGTCGGTCCGGGCCGCTTCATCCCACGATGCCGCCGAATCAAGATAAGACTAGTAACGGCAAGTAAATTGACAAAATCGACGCCCACAACTGCTTTGTGTTCTACTCGTGCATAGAAACTACGCATAGACCTAGCTCATGATGCCACTGTTGGGGATCGTAGCAGAAATTTAAAATTTTCTACACATCACCAAGATCAATCTATGGAGTAATCTAGCAATGAGGGGAAGGAGAGTGCATCTACATACCCTTGTAGATCGCTAAGCGGAAGCGTTCAAGTGAACGGGGTTGATGGAGTCGTACTCGTCGTGATCCAAATCACCGATGATCCTAGCGCCGAACGGACGGCACCTCCGCGTTCAACACACGTACGGAACGGAGACGTCTCCCACGCCTTGATCCAGCAAGGAGGAGGGAGAGGTTGAGGAAGAGAGTCCAACAGCAGCACGACGGCGTGGTGGTGATGGAGCTCGTGGTTCTCCAGCAGGGCTTCGCCAAGCACTATGGAGGAGGAGGAGGTGTAGGAGGAGGGAGGGTTGCGCCAGGTTCAGGGGTGTGGCCGCCCTCCCACCCCTCCACTATTTATAGGTGGGGAGAGAGGGGGCCGCCCCCCTAGATCCCATCTAGGGTTGGGGGCGGCGGCCAAGGGGGGGAGGAGTGCCTCCCAAGTCAAGTGGAGGCCCTCCCCCTTAGGGTTTCCCCTCTCCCATGCGCATGGGCCTTGGGGGGGCTGGTGCCCTTGGCCCATTAAGTTTAGGGCGCCCCCCTACAGCCCATGCTACTATATTGGACGTGGTGGAACATTTTCCGGACCTCCGGAATCCTCCGGAAGCTTCCCGGTACAATACCAGAAAAAACCGAACTTTTCCCGGAACCCGAACAACTTTCCATATATAAATCTTTACCTCCGTACCATTCCGGAACTCCTCGTGATGTCCGGGATCTCATCCGGGACTCCGAACAACATTCGGTAATCACATACAAGTCTTCCTAATAACCCTAGCGTCATCGAACCTTAAGTGTGTAGACCCTACGGGTTCGGGAACCATGCAGACATGACCGAGACAACTCTCTGGCCAATAACCAACAGCGGGATCTGGATACCCATGTTGGCTCCCACATGTTCCACGATGATCTCATCGGATGAACCAGGATGTCGAGGATTCAATCAATCCCGTATTCAATTCCCTTTGTCCAGCGGTATTGTACTTGCCCGAGATTCGATCGTCGGTATCCCGATACCTTGTTCAATCTCGTTACCGGCAAGTCTCTTTACTCGTTCTGTAACACATCATCCCATGATCAACTCCTTGGTCACATTGTGCACATTATGATTATGTCCTACCGAGTGGGCCCAGATATACCTCTCCGTTTACACGGAGTGACAAATCCCAGTCTCGATTCGTGCCAACCCAACAGACACTTTCGGAGATACCTGTAGTGAACCTTTATAGCCACCCAGTTACGTTGTGACGTTTGGCACACCCAAAGCACTCCTACGGTATCCGGGAGTTGCACAATCTCATGGTCTAAGGAAATGATACTTGACATTAGAAAAGCTTTAGCATACGAACTACACGATCTTGTGCTAGGGCTTAGGATTGGGTCTTGTCCATCGCATCATTCTCCTAATCATGTGATCCCGTTATCAACGACATCCAGTGTCCATGGTTAGGAAACGGTAACCATCTATTGATCGACAAGCTAGTCAACTAGAGGCTTCCTAGGGACATGGTGTTGTCTATGTATCCACACATGTATCAGAGTTTCCTATCAATACAATTCTAGCATGGATAATAAACGATTATCATGAACAATGAAATATAATATAATAATAACTAATTTATTATTGCCTCTAGGGCATATTTCGAACACCACTTGCCGTGGCGGCGCAAGGATGCCAAGATCAAGCTCCGCCTCCACGACGGGCCCCGGTGGCCACGGCAGGCTGCCGCGCCTTCACTCCTGAGCTGCGTAGCGTCGTCTGGCCAGGCAAGTTCAAGACAGATCTGACTCCTCGCTAGGACAGCACCCCCGACCCTGCGGAGTTCTTTCAGCTCTATGAGCTGAGCATCGAGGCGGTCAACGGCGACGAAAAGGTCATGGCGAACTAGTTTCCCATGGCTCTCAAGGACGACGCTCGCTCATGGCTTCTGAACCTGCCCCTAGGTTCGATCTCCTCCTGGGATGAGATGCGCAACCACTTCATCGCCAACTTTCAAGGCACTCGCGACCGCCCCCGGGTCGCGGTTGACCTGCGCCGCATCAAGCAACAACCGGGAGAAACCCTGCAGAAGTACATCCAGCGCTTCAGCAGCGCACGAATCAAGATCCCCAAGGTTACAGACGAGGCCATCATCTCAGCGTTTTCCGACGGCGTCCGCGACATCAAGATGAAGGAGGAGCTCGCCATCCATGAGGAGCTGTGCACCACTTTGGAGCTGTTCAACATAGCGACCAAGTGTGCAAGAGCTGAGGCAGGGCGTCTCTGTAACACCCCGGATGTGATTTACCCAATATGTACTCCAACTCTTGCCATTTCCGGCCTTAAGTTATTCTATTTTCTCGGGTTTGGGTTTTTGTCTCCGTGTGTTGCTGTTGTTGTCATGCATCTCATATCATGTCATCATGTGCATTGCATTTGCATACGTGTTCATCTCATGCATTCGAGCATTTTCCCCGTTGTCCGTTTTGCATTCCGGCGGTTCGTTCTCCTCCGGTGGTCTTTTCTACCTTTCTTTCGTGTGTGGGGATTAAACATTTCCGGATTGGACCGAGACTTGCCAAGCGGCCTTGGTTTACTACCGTAGACCGCCTGTCAAGTTTCGTACCATTTGGACTTCGTTTGATACTCCAACGGTTGACCGAGGGACCGAAAAGTCCTCGTGTGTGTTGCAGCCCAACACCCCTCCAAGTTGGCCCAAAACTCACCAAAACCCTCTCCATCATCTAGAGCGTTCGATCACCATCACGTGGCCGAAAACCGCACCTCATTTGGACTCTCCTAGCTCCCTCTACCTATAAATACGTGATCCCCTCCGAAAATTCCGCAGTCCAAACCCTAGGCCCCTCCATCCGCGCGCCGGACACGTCCGGGCCGCGCCGGACGTTTCGCGCCGCCGCCCCGCAGCCAACCGGGAGGCGCCACGTGTCCCCGGCCGGCCTCCTCCGCCGCGGCCCGCGGGAGCCCGCATCCGCCCCCCCGGCCCATCCGGCCAGCGCCGCCGCCCGCACCCGCGCACCCGAGCACCTGCCGCCTCCTTCGCCGTCTCCGGCGGCCGGACGCCGCTCGCCGCCGCCCTCTTCTCGCGCCGGATCCCCTCGACCGCGCCGCCCCGTCGCAGCTCCGGTGGCCGCCGCCCCCGCCGACGCCGCCCTCCGCCGCCGCCTCGCCGTCCTCCTCTAGGCCGACAAGTCCCCGGCGAGCTCTCCCTCCTCCGGCCATCTCTCTCCTCCGGCGAGCACTGTTCCGGTCATCCTCGAAGTCCGCGCCGATCCGGATCCAGATCTGAGAAAATATCTCGGGTTGACTTTTGCCCGAAACCCTAATAATTTTGCATATTTCATCGTGCTATAACTTTGCATCCGTAGCTCCGTTTTGGGCATATAGCATATCAAAACGTTCGTCTCAAAGAGCACATCATTTCATCTCATTGCATCATTTTCTTTTGAGTTCATCTTGATGCCCGAAATGCTGTTAGAAGAGTGCTACTTGAGATAATTGTCAGATCTGCTGCTCCATTTAGATATTTGTCATTTTTGCCATGATTAATGTGTGCATGCTATGCCCCTGAGCTCTACATATGTTTTGTTAAGGGTTTTTTCATCTTTCCAGAGGTGCAACCCATGTATTTTTGTGATGTGTGTGGTGACTAGAACAAACTTGCAAAGTGAGGCACTTGGTAATGCTGATTTCAGGGACTTAGCATTTCCACTAAGTCCTTGACCTGTTTATCTCATATGGCCATATGTTCATGTTGTTTCCTGGTGATCCGTGCCTCTTGTGAGGATGATCAGTAAGGATGTTTTGTTAATCTTGTAGTGCTCTATCCATCCATGTCTTTGTTTGCAATTATGGAGCACCCTATCTTGAGTCAATCGAGCTCTACTTTTGTCATTTCATGAATCTGGGCAGATTGTCTACCTGTTAGCGATTTTGCCGATGATGTTGTAGCTGATCCGTGCATGCTATGCTATTGTTCTTGCCATGTCTAGCTTGAATTTTGTGTATTCTTGATGGGTGTATGCTTAGCTTGTCATGACTTGCTCTGTAGTGAGTGCATCGAGCTCGTAAACATGCATACTTGATATCTGTTTCAGCATGCTCCAGTTTTCACTAAGTCTGTGATCTGATTATGTTTTTGCCATGTTCACATGCTTGCAAATGTATTTTCTGATCCCTTTTGGCTCAAAGTCACTAAGGGACTTTTGTTAAGCTCTTTGCGTAGCTCCATGCCATGCTTTACTTTGCCATGTTCAGGCCCTGTAGCGTGTAGTTTTGTTGCTCCAAAGAGTGCTATCTGATCTGAAATTCCAGACAAGTGTTAATTTCACTAAGTCTGAAATCTGTTTGTCAAATGCATTTTTGACATGCCTGTTTGAACCTGTTAATGGATGAATTGGCCGTAGCTCAGTGCTAGACTTTTGTTAAGCATCATGAGTGGATTCCTGCCATGTATTTTGTTGTCATGTTTGAGTGCTGTAGCATGTTCATCTCGTTGCATTTAGATGGCTACTTGCTGTTAATCGCAGAACATGGTCATATTAGAATTGCTTGCCATTTCCAAACCGTAACTCCGATTCCGGCGTTCTTTATATCGTTTTCAAGCGATTTCATCTCATCTTTCAGTGGAACACTTGGATTTCCATGTTGAGGCCAGGTTCATGCATTTCTTGTCAAATCTTGCATATACATCCCGCATCGCATTCCGCATAGCATACCATCTTTGCATCATATTGTTTGAGCTTTGCACGTGGTTGATTGTGTTCCGTTTGCTTGTTTGTCTTATTTGGGTAGAGCCGGGAGACGAGTTCGCTAACGAGGATCCCGTTGAGTTTGCTTTCGAGGATCCAGTCAACTCTGACAACTTTGCAGGCAAGATGATCATACCCTCGAAATCACTACTATCTTTGCTTTGCTAGATGCTCGCTCTTTTGCTATGCCTATGCTACGATGCCTACCACTTGCTTATCATGCCTCCCAAATTGCCATGTCAAACCTCTAACCCACCATGTCCTAGCAAACCGTTGATTGGCTATGTTACCGCCTTGCTCAGCCCCTCTTATAGCGTTGCTAGTTGCAGGTGAAGATTGGAGACCGTTCCTTATTGGAACATTATTTACTTGTTGGGATATCACTATATTATCTTGTTATCTTAATACATATATATACTTGGTAAAGGGTGGAAGGCTCGGCCTCTCGCCTAGTGTTTGGTTCCACTCTTGCCGCCCCTAGTTTCCGTCATATCGGTGTTATGTTCCCGGATTTTTGCGTTCCTTACGCGGTTGGGTTATAATGGGAACCCCTTGATAGTTCGCCTTGATTAAAGCTTTTCCAGCAATGCCCAACCTTGGTTTTACCATTTGCCACCTAGCCTTTTTTTCCCTTGGGTTTCCGGAGCCCGAGGGTCATCTTATTTAAACCCCCCCCCCCGGGCCAGTGCTCCTCTGAGTGTTGGTCCGAACTAGAGTCCTTGCAGCGCCCCCTCGGGGAAACTCGAGGTTTGGTTTTAGTTGTATGGAGAGCTCATCTGAGTGTGCCCTGAGAAAGAGATATGTGCAGCTCCTATCGGGATTTGTCGGCACATTCGGGCGGTGTTGCTGGTCTTGTTTTAACCTGTCGAAGTGTCTTGAAGAACCGAGATACCGAGTCTGATCGGAACGTCTCGGGAGGAGGTCTATTCCTTCGTTGACCGTGAGAGCTTGTCATGGGCTAAGTTGGGACTCCCCTGCAGGGATTTGAACTTTCGAAAGCCGTGCCCGCGGTTATGGGCAGATGGGAATTTGTTAATATCCGGTTGTAGATAACTTGAACCTTAACTTAATTAAAATGAATCAACAGTGTGAGTTACCGTGATGGTCTCTTCTCGGCGGAGTCCGGGAAGTGAACACGGTGTTGGAGTAATGCTTGCCGCAGGTTGCCCTCTAGTTATTCGTTCGCGCTTTGCCTCCTCTTCTCGCTCTCTTTTGCGAACAGGATAGCCACCATATATGCTAGTCGCTTGCTGCAGCTCCACATATTTACCTTGCTTTTCCTATTAAGCTTAAATAGTCTTGATCGCGAGGGTGCGAGATTGCTGAGTCCCTGTGGCTCATAGATTACTTCCAAACCAGATGCAGGGCCTGATGATTCCGCTCCAGGTGACGCGCTCGAGCTCAAGTGGGAGTTCGACGAGGACTCTCAACGATACTACGTGTCTTTCCCTGATGATCAGTAGTGGTGCCCAGTTGGGGGTGATCAGGACCGTGTCGCATGTTGGGTTATCTTTTATTTTGGCGTCGTAGTCGGGCCATGAGTGTTTGAATGTTGTAATGCTATTTATGTACTTGATTGACGTGGCGAGTGTAAGCCAACTATGTTATCTCCCCTTTATTATTCAAATTACATGGGATGTTGTGAAGATTGCCTAACTTGCGACATTGCTTTCAATGCGGTTATGTCTCTAAGTCGTGCCTCGACACGTGGGAGCTATAGCCGCATCGAGGGCGTTACAAGTTGGTATCAGAGCCTTCCCCGACCTTAGCAGCCCCATTACTTGATCGTTTTAGCAGCCGAGTTGTGTCTAGAAAAAAATGTTTTGAGTCATTTAGGAATTATATATCGGAGAGTTTAGGAATTCTTTTTACTTCCCAGTCTCCTCATCGCTCTGGCAAGGCATCCTGACGTAGAGTTTTAACTCTTCTCTTCTCAAATTTCACTAAAAAAATTTAGGATCACGCGGGTATCTTGGAATCGTTCCGATGGTTTTATGACGAGAACATTGTCTTGGTGCCTCCTGTCAGGGGTTTTGTGGAAGTGTCCCAGGGATTTGAGCTCTGAGGTGTTGTCGTCATAATTTTATCGTTGCAGTTCTGGAATACCTGAGTTTAGTACGCCGACATCGAAAATCTCTTTTATGCAGTTCGTTGGTGAGATAACCTCGACGCCATCCAGTACTGGGGCGGGAGTTCGGGAGTATCACCATAACTTGTATAACGGATGCTTTTCGAAGGTTGAGGTAGATGGTTTCCGAAGTTTTTCTCGGTTATGTGTTGAAGGATGGATACAGATGGATGTAGGTTTTGCTAGATTTGGGTGAGATATTATGCTTCCCCTGTATCCCCAACACCTGATTGCATAACCGGAAAGGTTCGGGAGTTTCATAGGTGGGAATTCTTGTAGCTCTAGTTATTCTTCCACGGATATTTGGTTTGAGATTGGGATTTCTTACCGAGTATTAGTTCTTGATTCGTACCTTGTTGATTTATTTCGCTACCTAAATTCTAAGTGGCTTCTCAATTTATGGATATGTGACCATTTCAAGAGGAATGCATTCGTTCATTTTGTTCGGATGTGAAGACTTTATGTTGCAATTTTCATTCCGTTGGATTCAGCTTCATTTTATCTGTCTATGTGCTAACGGTGGTCAACCTCTTCAGGATGGCTCCGGCTAAGAGCACCAATCAGAACCAGAATCAGGATCCGCCACCACCTCCACCTCCTCCGGAGGCATGGCAAGCTGTGATGGCCGCAACCAATGCAAACACACAGTTGATCATGCAAATTCTTCAAGAGCGCAATAAAGGCAACCAAGGGAACCAAGGCAACAATCAGAATCACTTTGCTACACTCAACCAGTTCCTTGCTAACGGGCCAAAGACTTTCAGAAATTGTGTTGAGGCAACTGATGCTGACGATTGGCTCATGGATCTGTGCAAGCATTTCGAGTGCAGTAACGTTAGGCCTGAGGACTTCGTCAAGTTCGCTTCCTTCCAACTCAAAGATCAAGCTGCAGAATGGTTCCAGCAGTACAAGGATTCCAGAGGTGGACGTGCAATTACCTGGGATGAATTCCGTAAAGATTTCAAAGCTCATCATATTCCTCAGAGCGTGGTTGAAAGCAAGCGTGAGGAATTCCGCAACCTGAAGCAACGCTCTTTGTCTGTCTATGACTACAACAAGTTGTTTCAGAAGCTCGCCCGCTTTGCCAAGCAGGACGTTCCTGATGAGAAGAGCATGATATACCAGTTCAGCGGTCGTCTCAGCGAAGAAATTCAGCTAGCTCTTGTTCTCTTTGAGCCCTTGAGGTACGATGAGTTCTACAACATGGCATTGAAGCAAGAGGCTGCTCAATTGAGGTGTGATGCTTCCAAGAAGCGAGTCAGAGACACTACTCCTTCTTCCTCTACTCAAGTGGCCAAGCAGCAGAAGTATGGGCTTCCTCCTCCTCCATTCCGTCAGCCGTTTCAGCAGAAGAGCAAAGGTGGCAGTGGATCTTCGCACCCACCCAATCCTGGCTTTCAGAACAAGACTTCGTCTCAAGCTCCAAGATCAAGTGCTCCGTATCACCGTCTGCTTTCAGAGGTCACGTGCAACAAGTGCCAACAGAAGGGTCACTATGCCAACAAGTGTCTCAATCAGAGGCGTCTTCCTCCTCCTCCTGTGAGATCGGCAAGTACAGCTGTGGTCAAGCATAACCCCAAGTACGCCAAGGTCAATATGGTGAATGCAGCTCAGGCAGAGGACTCGTCAGATGTCATCATGGGTAACCTTCCTGTTAATGATATTCCTGCAAAAGTTCTTTTTGACACTGGTGCATCGCATTGTTTCATTTCCAAACCTTTTGCATCGAAGTATGAGTGCGATTATCAGCATCTGCAAAATTCCTTGCAAATCATGTCACCGGGCAAGCAAATGACAGCTAATTTCTGCGTCCCGGATATTACTATCACGTTGGGCGACTACAAATTTCTAGCTTCTCCTATTGTTCTGGGTGATTCGGATATTGATCTTATTCTCGGAATGGATTGGCTTTCTAAGCACAAGGCGCATCTTGATTGTGCTGCCAGGCAGATTCAATTGACTCATTCGTTTGAGGATGTAATTGTCTTTGCCGCTTGGGATAATACCACCCGTCCGTTTTCTCTCAATGAGAAGGGTGAACTCGATGCCATCTCGCAGATTCCAGTCGTTTGCGAATATCAAGACGTCTTTCCAGAAGATCTTCCAAGAATGCCTCCGCACCGGCCAGTTGAATTCGTCATCGATCTTGAGCCTGGCACGGAACCTGTGTGCAAGCGTCCTTACAAGCTCGGACCTGAAGAGCTGAAGGAGCTGAAGAAGCAACTCGATATTCAAGAGAGAATGGGTCTCATCCGGCCTAGTTCTTCTCCGTGGGGTTGTGGTGTTCTTTTTGTGAAGAAGAAGGATGGAACGGACCGACTTTGTGTTGATTACCGTCCATTGAACAAGAAGACCATCAAGAACAAATACCCACTTCCCAACATCAATGAGCTGTTCGAACAACTCAAAGGTGCCCAAGTGTTCTCCAAGCTTGATCTCCGTATGCGTTATCATCAGATTCGTATCCGTGAGCAAGATATTCCCAAGATGGCTTTCAGGACAAGCTATGGGTCATATGAATACACTGTCATGTCTTTTGGCCTCGTCAACGCTCCTCCGACTTTCTCTCGCATGATGAACTTCATCTTCAACTCCTACACCAATGACTTCGTTTTGGTCTATCTCGACGACATTCTAGTTTTCTCGAAGAACATGGAAGATCATGCCAAGCACTTGCGTTTGGTACTCGATAAGCTGAGGGAACACAAGTTCTACGCCAAGTTCTCCAAGTGCGAATTTTGGCTCGATGAGGTTCTTTATCTTGGTCATATCATCTCTGCCAAGGGCATTGCGGTGAATCCTGAGAAGGTGTCTGCAATTGTGAATTGGGAACCTCCTCAGAACGTGAAGCAACTCCGTAGCTTCCTCGGTCTCGCAAGCTATTGCCGAAGATTCGTTGAAAACTTTTCTAAGATCGCGAAGCCTCTCTCAAATCTTCTCCAGAAGCACGTCAAGTACATTTGGTCTCCGGAGTGTGACATTGCTTTCAACACTTTGAAAGAGAAATTGGTCACTGCTCCAGTTTTGACTCCGCCTGATGAATCCAAGCCGTACGAGGTCTTTTGTGATGCCTCTCTCCAAGGTCTTGGCGCAGTGTTGATGCAAGAGAATAAAGTTGTGGCTTATACCTCTCGCCAGTTGAAGACTAACGAGAAGAACTACCCCACTCATGATCTCGAGTTGGCGGCAGTTGTGCATGCTCTTTTGACTTGGAGACATCTCTTATTGGGAAGAAAAGTGGACATCTTCACTGACCACAAGAGTCTCAAGTACATCTTCACTCAGCCTAATCTCAACCTCAGGCAAACTCGATGGGTCGAAATGATTCAAGAGTATAATTCGAGTATCGAGTATACTCCAGGCAAGGCCAATGTGATTGCTGACGCATTGAGCAGGAAGGCTTATTGCAACAGTCTGATTCTCAAGCCTTATCAACCCGAGCTTTGTGAAGCTTTCCGCAAACTTAATCTGTAAGTTGTTCCTCAAGGTTTCCTCTCCAACCTTCAAGTCTCTCCTACCTTGGAAGACCAGATTCGCCAAGCCCAGCTTCTTGATGCTATGGTGAAAAAGGTGAAGATTGGGATTGCCAAGAGTCAACCCAAGTACAAGTGCTACCGCCTTGATGACAAGGATACTCTCTTCTTCGAGGATCGTATTGTTGTGCCCAAAGGTGACCTTCGTAAAGTGATCATGAATGAGGCTCACAATTCTCTCCTCTCCATCCACCCTGGGAGCACGAAGATGTATCAGGACCTCAAGCAAGCTTATTGGTGGACTCGAATGAAGCGCGAGATTGCTCAATTCATGAATGAATGTGATGTCTACAGAAGAGTGAAGGCAGAACACTAAAGGCTAGCTGGTCTCCTCCAACCTCTTGCCATTCCAGAATGAAAGTTTGACCACATTGAAATGGACTTCGTGAATGGTTTTCCAAAGTCCAAACGTGGCAATGATGCTATATTCGTTGTCATCGACAAACTCACTAAAGTGGCTCACTTTCTTCCTATCAAAGAGTCAATCACCGCAGCTCAATTTGCGGAACTCTATACCTCTCGAATTGTCTCTCTACACGGTATTCCTCAAGTGATCTCTTCAGACCGTGGCAGCATCTTTACCTCCAAGTTTTGGGATTCTTTTCAGAAGGCCATGGGCACCAACATCCGCTTCAGCACAACTTTCCATCCTCAAACTAGCGGTCAAGTCGAGCGTGTCAATCAGATTCCTGAAGATATGCTCAGGGCTTGTGTGATCTCCTTCGGCATGAAGTGGGAGGATTGTCTTCCATATGCTGAATTCTCCTACAACAACAGTTTTTAAGCAAGTTCGGGCAAGGCCCCATTTGAAATTCTGTATGGCAGGAAGTGCCGTACCCCTCTCAACTGGTCCGAAACCGGTGAACGTCAGCTTTTGGGTAATGACTTAATCACAGAGGCAGAGGAAATGTGCAAAGTCATTCGAGATAACCTCAAAGTAGCCCAATCCCGCCAGAAGAGCTACTATGATAGTAAGCACCGTGATTTGGCTTTCGAGATCGGAGATCATGTTTACCTCCGCGTCTCTCCTATGAAAGGTACTCGTCGCTTCGGTATCAAAGGGAAGCTTGCCCCTAGATACGTGGGACCTTTCAAGATTGTCAGCAAGAGAGGCGATCTCGCCTATCAACTCGAGCTTCCTTTCAAACTTTGCAAATGTTCATGATGTGTTCCATGTCTCTCAGCTCTGAAAGTGCTTCAAGACTCCTGACCGCACCGTCAACTTCGAGGACATTGAGCTCCAAGAAGATCTCTCTTATCGTGAGCACCCAGTTGCTATTCTTGAAGAGACTGAACGCAAGACTCGCAACAAGTCAATCAAATTCCTCAAAGTCAAGTGGTCACACCATTCCAACCGTGAAGCTACCTGGGAACGCGAGGATCACCTCCGTTATGAGTACCCGGCGTTCTTTCAGCCCTAGATCTCGGGGCGAGATCCTTTCGTAGTGGTGGAGTGTTGTAACACCCCGGATGTGATTTACCCAATATGTACTCCAACTCTTGCCGTTTCCGGCCTTAAGTTATTTTATTTTCTCGGGTTCGGGTTTTTGTCTCCATGTGTTATTATCTTTGTCATGCATCTCATATCATGTCACCATGTGCATTGCATTTGCATACGTGTTCATTTCATGCATTCGAGCATTTTCCCTGTTGTCCGTTTTGCATTCCGGCGCTTCGTTCTCCTCCGGTGGTCTTTTCTACCTTTCTTTCGTGTGTGGGGATTAAACATTTCCGGATTGGACCGAGACTTGCCAAGCGGCCTTGGTTTACTACCGGTAGACCGCCTGTCAAGTTTCGTACCATTTGGACTTCGTTTGATACTCCAACGGTTGACCGAGGGACCGAAAAGTCCTCGTGTGTGTTGCAGCCCAACACCCCTCCAAGTTGGCCCAAAACCCACCAAAACCCTCTCCATCATCTAGAGCGTTCGATCACGATCGCGTGGCCGAAAACTGCACCTCATTTGGACTCCCTAGCTCCCTCTACCTATAAATATGTGATCCCCTCCGAAAATTCCGCAGTCCAAACCCTAGCCCCCTCCATCCGCGCGCCGGACATCGTCCGGGCCGCACCGGACGAAATTGCCGCCGCCAACCGCTGCTCGACACGTGGCCGCCGCCGTCCCGCCTCCCGCCGCCGGCCCGCGAAGCCCGTGCGGGGCCCCCCCCGGCCCATCCGGCCAGCGCCGCCGCCCGCACCCACGCACCCGAGCGCCCGCCACCTCCTTCGCCGTCTCCGGCAGCCGGACGCCGCCGACCGCCGCTCGCCGCCGCCCTCTTCTCACGCCGGACCCCCTCGACCGCGCCGCCCCGTCGCAGCTCCGGTGGCCGCCGCCCCCGCCGATGCCGCCCTCCGCCGCCGCCTCGCCGTCCTCCTCCCGGCCGACTAGTCCCCGACGAGCTCTCCCTCCTCCGGCCATCTCTCTCCTCCGGCAAGCACTGTTTCGGTCATCCTCGAAGTCCGCGCCAATCCGGATCCAGATCTGAGAAAATATCTCGGGTTGACTTTTGCCCGAAACCCTAATCATTTTGCATATTTCATCGTGCTATAACTTTGCATCCGTAGCACTGTTTTGGGCATATAACATATCAAAATGTTCATCTCAGAGAGCACATCATTTCATCTCATTGCATCATTTTCTTTTGAGTTCATCTTGATGCCCGAAATGCTGTTAGAAGAGTGCTACTTGAGATAATTGTCAGAGCTGCTGCTCCATTTAGATATTTGTCATTTTTGCCATGATTAATGTGTGCATGATATGCCCCTGAGCTATACATATGTTTTGTTAAGGGTTTTGTTATCTTTCCAGAGGTGCAACCCATGTATTTTTGTGATGTGTGTGGTGACTAGCACAAGCTTGCAAAGTGAGGCACTTGGTAATGCTGATTTCAGGGACTTAGCATTTCCACTAAGTCCTTGACCTGTTTATCTCATATGGCCATATGTTCATGTTATTTCTTGGTGATCCGTGCCTCTTTTGAGGATGATTAGTAAGTATGTTTTGTTAATCTTGTAGTGCTATATCCATCCATGTCTTTGTTTGCAATTATGGAGCACCCTAGCTTGAGTCAATCGAGCTCTACTTTTGTCATTTCGTGAATCTGGGCAGATTGTCTACCTGTTAGCAATTTTGCCGATGATGTTGTAGCTGATCCGTGCATGCTATGCTATTGTTCTTGCCATGTCTAGCTTGCATTTTGTGTATTCTTGATGGGTGTTTGCTTAGCTTGTCATGACTTGCTCTGTAGTGAGTGCATCGAGCTCGTAAACATGCGTACTTGATATCTGTTTCAGCATGCTCCAGTTTTCACTAAGTCTGTGATCTGATTATGTTTTTGCCATGTTCACATGCTTGCAAATGTATTTTCTGATCCCTTTTGGCTCAAGGTCACTAAGGGACTTTTGTTAAGCTCTTTGCGTAGCTCCATGCCATGCTTTACTTTTCCATGTTCAGGTCCTGTAGCGTGTAGTTTTGTTGCTCCAAAGAGTGCTATCTGATCTGAAATTCCAGACAAGTGTTAATTTCACTAAGTCTGAAATCTGTTTGTCAAATGCATTTTTGCCATGCATGTTTGAACCTGTTAATGGATGAATTGGCCGTAGCTCAGTGCTAGACTTTTGTTAAGCATCATGAGTGGATTCCTGCCATGTATTTTGTTGTCATGTTTTAGTGTTCTAGCATGTTCATCTCGTTGCATTTAGATGGCTACTTGCTGTTAATCGCAGAATGTGGTCATATTAGAATTGCTTGCCATTTCCAAACCGTAACTCCGATTCCGGCGTTCTTTATATCGTTTTCAAGCGATTTCATCTCATCTTTCCAGTGGAACACTTGGATTTCCATGTTGAGGCCAGGTTCATGCATTCCTTGTCAAATCTTGCATATACATCCCGCATCGCATTCCGCATAGCATACCATCTTTGCATCATATTGTTTGAGCTTTGCACGTGGTTGATTGTGTTCCGTTTGCTTGTTTGTCTTGTTTGGGTAGAGCCGGGAGACGAGTTCGCTAACGAGATTACCGTTGAGTTTGCTTTCGAGGATCCAGTCAACTCTGACAACTTTGCAGGCAAGATGATCATACCCTCGCAATCACTACTATCTTTGCTTTGCTAGATGCTCGCTCTTTTGCTATGCCTATGCTACGATGCCTACCACTTGCTTATCATGCCTCCCAAATTGCCATGTCAAACCTCTAACCCACCATGTCCTAGCAAACCGTTGATTGGCTATGTTACCGCCTTGCTCAGCCCCTCTTATAGCGTTGCTAGTTGCAGGTGAAGATTGGAGACCATTCCTTGTTGGAACATTATTTACTTGTTGGGATATCACTATATTATCTTGTTATCTTAATGCATCTATATACTTGGTAAAGGGTGGAAGGCTCGGCCTCTCGCCTAGTGTTTTGTTCCACTCTTGCCGCCCCTAGTTTCCGTAATATCGGTGTTATGTTCCCGGATTTTTGCGTTCCTTACGCGGTTGGGTTATAATGGGAACCCCTTGATAGTTCGCCTTGATTAAAGATTTTCCAGCAATGCCCAACCTTGGTTTTACCATTTGCCACCTAGCCTTTTTTTCCCTTGGGTTTCCGGAGCCCGAGGGTCATCTTATTTAAACCCCCCCGGGCCAGTGCTCCTCTGAGTGTTGGTCCGAACTAGAGTCCTATGCAGCGCCCCCTCGGGGAAACTCGAGGTTTGGTTTTAGTTGTATGGAGAGCTCATCTGAGTGTGCCCTGAGAACGAGATATGTGCAGCTCCTATCGGGATTTGTCGGCACATTCGGGCGGTGTTGCTGGTCTTGTTTTAACCTGTCGAAGTGTCTTGAAGAACCGAGATACCGAGTCTGATCGGAACGTCTCGGGAGGAGGTCTATTCCTTCGTTGACCGTGAGAGCTTGTCATGGGCTAAGTTGGGACTCCCCTGCAGGGATTTGAACTTTCGAAATCCGTGCCTGCGGTTATGGGCAGATGGGAATTTGTTAATGTCCGGTTGTAGATAACTTGAACTTTAACTTAATTAAAATGAATCAACAGTGTGAGTTACCGTGATGGTCTCTTCTCGGCGGAGTCCGGGAAGTGAACACGGTGTTGGAGTAATGCTTGCCGCAGGTTGCCCTCTAGTTATTCGTTCGCGCTTTGCCTCCTCTTCTCGCTCTCTTTTGCGAACAGGATAGCCACCATATATGCTAGTCGCTTGCTGTAGCTCCACATATTTACCTTGCTTTTCCTATTAAGCTTAAATAGTCTTGATCGCGAGGGTGCGAGATTGCTGAGTCCGTGTGGCTCACAGATTACTTCCAAACCAGATGCAGGGCCTGATGATTCCGCTCCAGGTGACGCGCTCGAGCTCAAGTGGGAGTTCGATGAGGACTCTCAACGATACTACGTGTCTTTCCCTGATGATCAGTAGTGGTGCCCAGTTGGGGGTGATCGGGACCGTGTCGCATGTTGGGTTATCTTTTATTTTGGCGCCATAGTCGGGCCATGAGTGTTTGAATGTTGTAATGCTATTTATGTACTTGATTGACGTGGCGAGTGTAAGCCAACTATGTTATCTCCCCTTTATTATTCATATTACATGGGATGTTGTGAAGATTGCCTAACTTGCGACATTGCTTTCAATGTGGTTATGTCTCTAAGTCGTGCCTCGACACGTGGGAGCGATAGCCGCATCGAGGGCGTTACAGTCTCTCCCTCCTTGAGCTCCCCGCTATGGATCCAGATGAGAAGAAGGTCAAGGTCAAGGACGTGAAGCACAAAGGGGCGACCGTGCTCGCGGCAGAGCCGGACACCCGGCGTGGTCGAGATCTTCCCGAGTCGTCCAAGGGCAGTCACACATTCTGTGTCTTCCACAACGTGCGCACCCGCAACACCAACGATTGTCAAGAGTTCGGGGCCATTCAAGATGGACGCTTCGGCCGATGCCCCGAGCGCAACGACCGGGGCTACGGCCGAGGAGGTGGACGAGGTGGAGGACGTTGGGATGACCGTGGGCCCCGCCAGGAGTGGCGCGACCAGCCTTGCGAGGATCGTTGGCAGGACCAGCCTCGTGAGGGCGCCTGGAGGGACCAGCCTCGCGAGGACCGTCCTCGGGGCAACCCTGGTCTCCCTCCGCCGCCGCCGCCAAGAAGGAACGACGACCATCAACAGGACGAAGGGGCTGGGGGCTTCCAGGAGCCGCGCGCCATCGCCTGCATCTTGGGTGACGCTCAGGACCCAGCCTCCCTGGCATCTTCAAGTAGTTCCCTCGCGAAGTGAATGCAGCCCTCCCCAAGCTCGAGGCCACGCGCCCGCTTAGATGGTCCAAGTACGCCATCACCTTAAGCTCGGTAGACCAGCTCAAATGCGCGGCAACCACTAGCGTCCTCCCGATGCTCTGTTCACCCCCATCAGCAATATCCAAGTCACCAAGACCCTCATCGACGGTGGCGCAGTGCT
Source organism: Triticum urartu (assembly GCF_003073215.2). Lineage (NCBI taxonomy): Eukaryota > Viridiplantae > Streptophyta > Magnoliopsida > Poales > Poaceae > Triticum > Triticum urartu. The sequence continues at coordinate 508,016,012 of NC_053024.1, read as the reverse complement.
CAGTGTCCTGTCTGTCGAGACGTTCGACAGCCTTCAAGTGCCATATGATCAGCTCCAGCCCACCAGGCCTTTCTCAGGAGTGACTGACGGCTCCACCACCCCGATAGGGCAAGTTCGTCTCCCTGTCACCTTTGGTCAGCGCGACAACTACCACACCGAGCTCGTCGACTTCGATGTGCCCACATCCGCCTACCGTACAATGCCATCCTCGGGTACGGCGCTAGCCAAATTCATGGCAGTCACCCACCATGGTTACAACGTCCTCAAGATGCTGGGAAGCGGCATCTTCACAGTCCCATGCGAAGAAAGAGACGTGGTGTGCTCCCTCGAGCGCGCCTTCGAAGCTGCGTCAATCGAAGACCCTGCCAGCGCGGGTGTGCAGTACACTCCTGAGGCCAACCCTAAGAAGAAGAAGCAGCTGCTCCGCACTGGACCTCAAGGGAGCGGCACCTCCGACGGCACCACCTCAGGATCCACGCCCGTGCCTAGAGTGCCTCCCTCCCTTGCATAGGGAGGCGCGCCTGGCGCCGTCCTCAGGCAGGGCTCGGGAGCTCTCTTCTGGAGGGCCTCGGACCTGGCCAACATCATGAGGGAGGCGCTCGGGCACCATGTGGAGGCGTGCTTCGCGGCACGTTTCCCTTAGGAGAACACCGGGCGAGGAGCGCCCGGCACTCAGGAATTCATCAACAAGACCACTCAGGAGCTTAAGGAAGTAAGGGCAATACGCGGCGACCGCCGCTCACTTAGCGCTGCTCCCCATCCAGGTGAGGGTGGTGAGCTGCGCGTCTGCATCGACGTCCCAGGGCTCAAAAGGGCCACATCTCAGGAACGCTTCTGGCCTTCGCGTGCTGGCCGATGTGAGGGTCCGCCTCACAGCTACGTTAGCATGCCGTTTGGCCTGCCGAGCGTGGCTGCCGCCTTCCAGCGCAATCTGCGGAGCATCCTGGCAGGTCAGGAGGCCAGGCATCACGCAGTCCTGGCGGAGATGGAGACGGTCCTCAGGAGGCCACCTGAGCCTCCAGAGCCTCCCGAGGCTCAGGGTTTCGACAGCTCATGAGGAGAGACTTCTTCGCTACATGTCTTCAGCTACCCCAACACTTTTTCGACAACCAAACCAGGTGACATTTTCCAAGTTCATTCAGCTGGGAGGGTCCCCAGGGATGCATCATTCCCAGGCTGCGTGGGTCCGTCCCTGCGGCATGTATCCGCTTGCATCTTTAGTTCACCCTACTACGGGCTCCCCTCGGGCTACATCGTCCCCAGGCCGCTCGGGTCTGACCCAGCGGCATGTATCATTCTCGCATTTACCTGAGCCAGTTGCTTTTCATGCATAATCTATCTGTGGTCATCACCTGCTTGATTGTCACCCACCATGGGAGCCGCACGCCGATGGTCTTTCTTCAGGATCCTTCGCATAAGAAGGCTAGGCACGGCGTCTATGCTCGGGCCCGTCCCTGCAGCGTCGATAAATCCAACGGCTGAGCTCTGTCTGGCGGGCCGGCCCCGTTCACGTCACCTCCTGGGGTCGTTGGTGCTTGGCCTTCTCGCACTATAACCTTAGGAAATTCGTTCGGTGCAGGTTGTCTAACCATCTCGCAAGAACGCCACGGCCATCAAGAACCAAGACCAGGCGCAACCCGCCTTGAGGTAGGGCCTTGTGAGTCCTGTGCTGGCTCACGAGTGCCGAGACACACCTCGTCAAGCCCTACCGTGCAGGCCACATGTCAGGGCGGGGTTGTACACGCCATGGGGGCCCTCCCACATACCAGTGACTGATTAGCAATCACCATGGCGATTTGTGCCCTTCCTCGCGCTAACTTGCAGGAACTTCCTGAGGACTACAGCGGGTGGTACCGCAGACTCTTTCTCTCTTCTCCCATGCAATTCGCTTGCACGTTAAAAGGGGGGCTCCTGAGCATCGCGACTCAGGAGCTCTTACTGGATCTCCAGCCATCACCCCTGGCCTTGACCACGGCATCGCGACCTGGCATACTAGCGGTGGCTGAGCTCGCTCGAGGGACCGAGACCTGAGGACGTAGATCACCCAGAAAGGCATGGAGAAGAGGGGGAGGCTTGCATGGGCCTAACCTAGCTACCCAACAGTGGCCGACGCGCAAGTCTGGCGCAACACGGGGAACCATCCCTGGAATACCAAGATAAGTCTCGTGCCTGGATCAAGCCAGCACTACGGCATAAGGCCCTCTCCCTTCGCTGCCCTGCTATGGCAATGTCACCTCCCTTTCCCATCCTCAGGTAGCTGCTTGCGCGCTAAAGGGGACCTCATGAGCATCGTGCCTCAAGAGCTCTTACTAGATCTCGGGCCACTCACCTCATGGCCTTGACCACGGTGATTACCCACAAGTATAGGGGATCGCAATAGTTTTCAAGGGTAGAGTATTCAACCCAAATTTATTGATTCGACACAAGGGGAGCCAAAGAATATTCCCAAGTATTAGCAGCTGAGTTTTCAATTCAACCACACCTGGAAACTTAATATCTGCAGCAAAGTGTTTAGTAGCAAAGTAATATGATAGTAGTGGTAACGGTAGCAAAAGTAATATTTTTTGAGCATCAAAAGTAATATTTTTGGTTTTATAGTGATTGGAACAGTAGCAACGGAAAAGTAAATAAGCAAAGAACAATATATGAAAATCTCGTAGGCAATGGATCAGTGATAGATAATTATGTTATAACTGTGTCACCCTATGTTATATCTTCCATGCTACACACATTATAGGCGGTTCCCAAGCAGAATGGTAAAGTTATACCCCTCCACCACCAACAAGCATCAATTCATGGCTTGCCCGAAACAACGGGTGCCTCCAACTAACAACAATCCTGGGGGAGTTTTGTTTGCAATTATTTTGATTTGATTTGAGCATGGGACTGGGCATCTCGGTGACCAGCCATTTTCTCGTGAGTGAGGAGCGAAGTCCACTCCTCTTGAGAATAACCGGCCTAGCATGGAAGATACAGACAGCCCTAGTTGATACCTGAGCTATTCGAGCATACAAAACAGAATGCTTATTTGAAGGTTTAGAGTTTGGCACATACAAATTTACTTGGAACGGCATGTAGATACCGTATATAGGAAGGTATGGTGGACTCATATGGAATAACTTTGGGGTTTATGGAGTTGGATGCACAAGCAGTATTCCCGCTTAGTACAAGTGAAAGCTAGAAATAGACTGGGAAGCGACCAGCTAGAGAGCGACAACAGTCATGAACATGCATTAAAATTAATCAACACTGAATGCAAGCATGAGTAGGATATAAATCACCATGAACATAAATACGTGAAGGCTATGTTGGTTTTGTTTCAACTACATGCGTGAACATGTGCCAAGTCAAGCCACTTGAATCGTTCAAAGGAGGATACCACCCTATCATAACACATCACAACCATTTTAATAGCATGTTGGCACGCAGGTAAACCATTATAAACTCCTAGAAAATTAAGCATGGCATGGGCAACTATAATCTCTAATTGTCATTGCAAACATGTTTCTTTCATAATAGGCTGAATTAGGAACAATGAGCTAATCATATTTACAAAAACAAGAGAGGTCGAGTTCATACCAGCTTTTCTCATCTCAATCAGTCCATCATATATCATCATTATTGCCTTTCACTTGCACAACCGAATAGTGTGGATAATAATAATAGTGCACGTGCATTGGACTAAGCTGGAATCTGCAAGCATTCAATACATGTAAGAAGACAAGGTAATATGGGCTCTTTGTTAGATCAACAATAATGCATATGAGAGCCACTCAACATTTTCATCGTGGTCTTCTCCCCTCGACCCCCAAGGAAAAGAAAGGAAATAAAACTATTTACATGGGAAAGCTCCCAACAAGCAAAAGAAGAATGGGAAATCTTTTGGGGTTTTCTTTTTAATTACTACTACTACTACAAGCATGGAAAGTAAACTAGCTAAAAGCTACAACTAATTTTTTTTGTTTTTTCTTAAGGTTTTTCAAACACACAAGAAGAAAGCTTAAAACAGAAATTAAACTAGCATGGATGATATAGTGAAAAAGTATGAGCACCGACAATTGGAATGAGTGTGTGAACATGAATGTAATGTCGGTGAGAAATACGTACTCCCCCAAGCTTAGGCTTTTGGCCTAAGTTGGTCTATGCCCATGGATCAAAGTTGTAGCTGGGGTCGTACTAAGAAGCAACAGCAATTGCCTGATGAGTTGCAGCTTGGAGGTGAGCTGCCTCCGTCCTCCTCTCGTACTCACTCGCCTCCTCCCTGGTTATAACATATCTCCCTTTTGTCTGAAAATCTAAGAAAGCAGGAGAAGGGAGAGAAACATGGACGATGCGCTGTCTGTCAAAGATTAGTCGGTACTGGAGGAACTGATCGTTCCTCTCAACAAACTGATGACGAACCATAGCATTATAATCTAGATAAGCAGGAGGCAACTCAATATCATATCCTCGTATGGGTACCTCAAGAAAATTAGCTAAACGGGTTGCGTAAATTCCATCAAACAAATCTCCATTAATACTGTTATTATGCAACCTACGTGCAACAATGGCCCCCAAGTTATATTTTCTATCTCCTCGTACAACACTCTTGAGAACACTTAGGTCGGGGACACACATGTGACATGCTTCATCCTTACCATTAATGCATCTACCTATAAAGAGAGCAAAGTGATGTATGGCAGGAAAATGAATGCTCCCTATGGTAGCTTGTGTTATTTCTCTAGATTCCCCCACGGTGGTACTAGCAAGAAAATCTTTATATTCAGATTTTCAAGGTTCACTAACATTGCCCCACTGTGATAGTTTACAAGTAGTATTAAAATCTTCTAAGTCCATTGTATAAGATTTATCATAAAGATCAAACAGGACGGTTTGAGAATTGCGTGATGATGTAAATTTAAATCTTCTCACAAAGGAATCAGTGAGGTAGTAGTATTGGGGGCACTTATCTGCCACGAAGCCCTCAAGTTCAGCATTACACACATACACTTCAAATTCCTCCTTAATTCCTGCCTGAACCATGAAATTTTCTGACGGCCACTCACAAGGCCGCACTTGAGCTTCTCTTGGTAGTTCATGGTCCGGCTCGCGTATCGCGGGCCTGGGTCCTTGCTTCCTTGAGGAACCACTTTGGTACATTTTCCTAAACATATTTCTTCCTCTGAAAAATTTCTTAATTTTTTAGTAACTTAACAAGATTGATAGCAACTACTCCTACAAGTGCCTAGAGGCCATATCATGCATTAAAACTACTTTTGACCACATAAATTTGACATGCAAGATCAAGAACAGGGTCACCTAAGCAGCAAAAAATGCAATAAATAAAGCACTAGAACAAAAACTAATTGGATCATTGGAGGTGTCACATACCCAAAAACAATCCCCCAAATCAGTTTTGTGAATGGAGCTTTGAGCAAGGAGATCGAAAATGGCAGCAAGATGAGCAAGAACTCGGGTTTGAGCTGGTGGATGATTTTTACTGGAGCAAGACGAAGTGTGTGGGTGCAAGAATAAGTGGAGGGGACCCACGTGGGGTCCACAAGGCAAGGGGAGCGCCCAGGGGGGTAGGCACGCCCTCCACCCTCGTGGGCACATGGTGGGTCCCCCTGGTGTGCTCTCGGTGCTAATAATTCTTAAATATTCTGGAAAAAATCATATTAAATTTTCAGGACATTTGGAGAACTTTTATTTTTTATTGCAAGGATAATTTAGAAAAGCGGACAGAAAATACTATTTTTACTTTATTTAATATAAATAACAAAAAGTAAAAGGAGGGTACAGAAAGTTGTGCTTTCTAACTTCATCCATCTCATGCTCATCAAAAGGAATCCACTAACAAGGTTGATCAAGTCTCATTAACAAACTCATTCCGAATCACATGAAACCAGAGAAATTTCGAATAACACTAGGTTACCTCAACGGGGATATGCACATCCCCAACAATAAGAATATCATATTTCTTATTGACAGTAGGAAGAGGAAATTCAAAACCTCCAATAGTGATTTTTGAAATTTTTCCAAATAGAATTGATATCGTGGACTTGAGGTTGTTTCCTCAGAAAGTGTACCATATGCTCATTACCATTAACATGAAAAGTGACATTGCCTTTGTTGCAATCAATAACAGCCCCTGCAGTATTCAAGAATGGTCTTCCAAAGATAATCGACATACTATCGTCCTCGGGAATATCAAGAATAACAAAGTCCGTTAAGATAGTAACGTTTGCAACCACAACAGGCACATCCTCACAAATACCGACATGTATAGAAGTTGATTTATCAGCCATTTACAAAGATATTTCAGTAGACGTTAACTTATTCAAATCAAGTCTACGATATAAAGAGAGAGGCATAACACTAACACCGGCTCCAAGATCACATAATGCAGTTTTAACATAGTTTCTTTTAATAGAGCATCGTATAGTTGGTACTCTGGGATCTCCTAGTTTCTTTGGTATTCCACCCTTAAAAGTGTAATTAGCAGGCATGGTGGAAATTTCAGCCTCCAGTATCTTTCTTTTATTTGTAACAATATCTTTCATGTATTTAGCATAAGGGTTCATTTTAAGCATATCAGTCAAATGCATGCGCAAAAAGATAGGTCTAATCATTTCAGCAAAGAGCTCAAAATCCTCCTCATCCTTTTTCTTGGATGGTTTAGGAGGAAAAGGCATGGGTTTCTGAACCCATGGTTCTCTTTCTTTACCGTGCTTCCTAGCAACAAAGTCTCTCTTATCATAACGTTGATTCTTTGATTGTGGGTTATCAAGATCAACAACAGGTTCAATCTCTACATCATTATCATTGCTAGGTTGAGCATCAACATGAACATCATCATTAACCTTATCAATAGGTTCATGTTCATTACTAGATTTTGTTTCAGCATCAGAAATAGAAATATCATTGGGATTCTCAGGTGTGTCAACAACAGGTTCACTAGAAGTATGCAAAGTCCTATCATTTTTCTTTTTCTTCCTTTTAGAAGGACTAGGTGCATCAACATTAGTTCTCTGAGAATCTTGCTCAATTCTCTTAGGGTGGCCCTCAGGATACAAAGGTTCCTGAGTCATTTTACCCCCTCCAGTCATAACTCTAACAACATTATCATTTTTCTTATTATTTAATTCGTTGAGCAAATCATTCTGAGCCCTAAGTACTTGTTCTACTTGTGTGGTAACCATAGAAGCATGTTTACTAATAAGTTTAAGTTCACCTTTAACTCTAGACATATAATCACTCAAGTGTTCAAGCATATGAGCATTGCATTTCAATTTTCTACCAACATAAGCATTGAAGTTTTCTTGTTTAACAATAAAATTATCAAACTCATCTAAGCATTGGCTAGCAGACTTATAACGAGGAATATCACCTTCATCAAATCTATAGAGAGAATTTACCTTTACTACCTATGTCGCGTTATCAAGACCATGTATTTCTTCAATAGGTGGTAAATTCTTAACATCTTCAGCTTTAATACCTTTTTCTTTCATAGATTTCTTTGCCTCTTGCATATCTTCAGGACTGAGAAATAGAATACCCCTTTTCTTCGGAGTTGGATTAGGAGTTGGTCCAGGAAGTGTCCAATCATTTTCATTACTCAACATATTATTAAATAGCAATTCAGCTTGATCAACAGTTCTTTCCCTGAAAACACAACCAGCACAACTATCCAGGTAATCTCTGGAAGCATCGGTTAGTCCATTATAAAAGATATCAAGTTTTTTGTTTTTCTTGAGAGGATGATCAGGCAAAGCATTAAGTAATTGGAGAAGCCTTCCCCAAGCTTGTGGGAGACTCTCTTCTTTAATTTGCACAAAGTTATATATTTCCCTTAAGGCAGCTTGTTTCTTATGATCAAGGAAATATTTAGCAGGAAGTAATAAATCATATCTTGGGGACTACGCACACAACCAGGATCAAGAGAATTAAACCATGTTTTAGCATCACCCTTTAATGAGAACGGAAACAACTTAAGGATAAAGTAATAGTGAGTTTTCTCATCATGAGTAAACAGGATGGCTATGTCATTTAATTTAGTAAGATGTGCCACAACAGTTTCAGATTCATAGCCATAAAAGGATCAGATTCAACCAAAGTAATTAACTCAGGATTGACAGAGAAATCATAATCCTTATTAGTAATAAAGATAGGTGAAGTAGCAAAAGCAGGGTCATATTTCATTCTAGCATTCAAAGACTTTTCTTTAAGCTTAGCTAATAATTTCTTTAGATCAGATCTATAATTACAAGCAAGAAAGTCTCTAGCAGTTTCTTCATCCATAACATAACCCTCAGGCACAACAGGCAATTCATATCTAGGGGGAGAATCTTCATCATCACTTTCATCAATATTACCAGTTTCAATAATTTCATTCTCTTGCCCTAGCCAGTTGTTCATCAAGAAATTCACCTAGTGGCACAGTATTATCAAGCATAGAAGTAGTTTCATCATAAGTATCATGCAAAGCAGAAGTGGCATCATAAATAACGTGCGACATATCAGAATGAATAGCAGGTGTAGGTGTCACAAGTTTACTCAAAACAAAAGGTGAATCAAGTGCGGAGCTAGATGGAAGTTCCTTACCTCCCCTCGTAGTTGAGGGAAAAATCTTGGTTCTTTGATCTTTCAAGTTCTTCATAGTGACCAGCAGATATAAATCTCAAGTGACTCAAAGAATAGAGCTATGCTCCACGGCAACGGTGCCAGAAAATAGTCTTGATAACCCACAAGTATAGGGGATTGCAACAGTTTTCGAGGGTAGAGTATTCAACCCAAATTTATTTCTTCGACACAATGGAAGCCAAAGAATATTATCAACTATTAGCAGCCGAGTTGTCAATTCAACCACACCTGGAAACTTAATATCTGCAGCAAAGTGTTTAGTAGCAAAGTAATATGATAGTAGTGGTAACGGTAGCAAAAGTAATATTTTTGGGTTTTATAGTGATTGTAACGGTAGCAGTGGAAAAGTAAATAAGTGAAGAACAATATATGGAAAAGCTCGTATGCATTGGATCGGTGATGGAGAATTATGTCGGATGTGATCGATCATGTAACAGTCATAACCTAGGGTGACACAGAACTAGCTCCAGATCATCAATGTAATGTAGGCATGTATTCTGAATATAGTCATACGTGCTTATGGAAAAGAACTTGCATGACATCTTTTGTCCTACCCTCCCGTGGCAGCGAGGTCCTATTGGAAACTAAGGGATATTAAGGCCTCCTTTTAATAGAGTACCGGACCAAAGCATTAACACATAGTGAATACATGAACTCCTCAAACTACAGTCATCACCGGTAAGTATCCCGATTATTGTCACTTCGGGGTTAACGAATCATAACACATAATAGATGACTATAGACTTGCAAGATAGGATCAAGAACTCACATATATTCATGAAAACATAGTAGTTTCAGATCTGAAATCATGGCACTCGGGCCCTGGTGACAAGCATTAAGCATAGCAAAGTCATAGCAACATCAATCTCAGAACATAGTGGATACTAGGGATCAAACCCTAACAAAACTAACTCGATTACATGATAAATCTCATCCAACCCATCTCCGTCCAGCAAGCCTACGATGGAATTACTCACGCACGGCGGAGAGCATCATGAAATTGGTGATGGAGGAAGGTTGATGATGACGATGGCGACGGATTCCCCTCTCTAGAGCCCCGAACGGACTCCAGATCAGCCCTCCCGAGAGAGTTTAGGGCTTTGGGGCGGCTCTGTATCGTAAAACACGATGAATCCTTCTCTCTTATTTTTTTCTTCCCGAACACAAATATATAGAGTTGGAGTTGAGGTCAGAGGAGCGTCAGGGGGCCCACGAGGCAGGGGGCGTGCCCAGGGGGTAGGCGCGCCCCCACCCTCGTGGACAGGGTGTGGGCCCCCTGGCCTTGATTCTTTCACCAATATTTTTTATATATTCCAAAAATAATCTCTGTTGATTTTTACGTCATTCCAAGAACTTTTATTTCTGTACAAAAATAACACCATGGAAATTCTGCTGAAAACAGCGTCAGTCCGGGTTAGTTTCATTCAAATCATGCAAGTTGGAGTCCAAAACAAGGGCAAAAGTGTTTGGAGAAGCCGATACGTTGGAGACGTATCACACGGCATTGCGACCTAGCATACCAGCGACGGCTGCAGCCTGCCTGGGGACCGGGACCTGTCGGCGCAGAGCACCAAGCTGCCGCAGGATTGGAAAGGTGAGACCGAGCCCCAGCAGGCCATGCGTTCGCAAATTTTCATAATAAGGACAATATGAACAAAAGACATTACAAACGCTTTACACGCCCCCGCGGGGTCCATCTTGATTCCTCGCAGGGAACAAAAGGAAAGGAATTCCTAGGAGCTCTATCTACACGCACCGGACATCGCCGACGCCATCATTAACAGTGGGCCACGAGAGGCCGGCACCGACCCCATCCAGATCAGTGACGGCGGAGGCCGGACGCTGCAGCCTTGCTTCAGGCCCGACGAGAGCTCGGGGGGCACGTAGCTGTCGTCGCTAGTCTACGGAGACTCGACGAGCTCGGGAGAGTCGCTGGACCACCAGGAGTCACCGCTGTCACTGGAGGAGCTACGGGCGAGGCTAGCGGCAGGTTCGGCGCCAGCCGCTGCATCGTCCTGGCAACCCCCTTCGGGACAGCACTCCAAGCGGTGGCCTTCCTCGTCGAAGACCTTGAAGAACAGCGTGGAGGCGCCGTCGTACTCGAAGTGGATGGCGAGGGCGCCTTCCGCACGGCAGACTCGAGCGACCTCGCCCCAGCCTCGAGTCATGAAGATCCTCCCGGAGGAGACGGCTTCAACCTCCGCTCCAGTCGCCATGGCATTGTAGTCGGCGCGCTGCAGCCAAAGCTCAAGGGGACACCTCAGCGGCATCTCGGCGGCGAAGAACTTTGGGAAGCAAATCCAAGTGCTCGGAGGCATCGCCGCCACAGCACAAACTCGCGCGAGGAGTCCGCGGCATGGACCCCTGGGGCGACGGCGTGCGCCACCGTGGCACGGCAACTATGGCTCTGGCGCGGGCAACAACGCTCGGCACCCCTCCCTCCGAAGCCCTCGGCTTGGGCGTACAAGGGCAAAGGATACCCCGGAGGTGGCCGCTTATACCATGGCCGCGACACTTCCAGCCTCACAACAATCTCACGATGATGGGACCGCCTCTTCTTCGGCGGGAGTAGCTCGGGCTCGTTGAGGGGAGTCTTGCCCTTCTCTGCAGCCGAGAACCTCTGTATCGACGCCATGACAGCGCCAGCGAGCAGTAGAATGAGGAGGAAGAAGGAGCGGGAGAAGCAAAGGAGGGGATGTATTACGGGGCCTCCGCCCCCACACTTCCCATTTATAGCCAAGGGGAGGCCAACCGCCGGCCTCCATGATCTAAGGTAATAATGATCTTTTCTGCATGCAGCAAGGACTCGTCAAGTCGGGCAGTTACCGAGGCAGCATGGGGAAGTGGAGACGCCCACGTCCAATCAGTCGCCACACGCCAACCATGGCCGCAAGCTGTTGGGGCCCGCGGCACTCCCCACTTGCCCTTTGGCAAGCCAAGCCCGAGCGCGCTGTGGGCCCGGGGGCTACTGTCGGCGTTTTGGGAACGGGGGTCCCCAGACTTGCCTGCCTGCGGCCCACGGCGTGGCTCCACCAGCGGCCCTGTACAGACCATCTTCACCAGCACACACTCAAGACCCTCGCGAGGCAGACAACGCAAAACCTCCTCAGGGGCGGCTGTAGGGGAACGCAGTAATTTCAAAAAATTTCCTACACACACGCAAGATCATGGTGATGCACAGCAAACGAGAGGGGAGAGTGTTGTCTACGTACCCACGCAGACCGACTGCGGAAGCGATCACACAACGTAGAGGAAGTAGTCGTACGTCTTCCCGATCCGACCGATCCAAGCACCGTTACTCCGGCACCTCCGAGTTCTTAGCACACGTACAGCTCGATGACAATCCTCGGGCTCCGATCCAGCAAAGCGTCGAGGAAGAGTTCCGTCAGCACAACGGCGTGGTGACGATCTTGATGTTCCACTGTCGCAGGGCTTCGCCTAAGCACCGCTACAATATGATCGAGGTGGAATATGGTGGCAGGGGGCACCGCACACGGCTAAGGAACGATCTCAAGGATCAACTTGTGTGTCTATGGGGTGCCCCCTGCCCCTGTATATAAAGGATGGAGGAGGAGGAGGAGGCCGGCCAAGGCTAGGCGCGGCCAGGATGTGGAGTCCTACTAGGACTCCAAGTCCTAGTAGGAGTCCACCAAGAGGGGAGGAAGGGAGAAGGAAGTGGAGGAGTAGGAAAGGTGGCCGGCCCCCTTTTTCCTAGTCCAATTCGGACTAGAGGGGAGGGGGGCGCAACAAGCCTTTTCTCCTCTTCCCACTAAAGCCCATCAAGGCCCAATACTTCTCCCAGCGAATTCCCATAACTCTCCGGTACTCCGAAAAATACCCGAATTACTCGGAACCTTTCCGAAGTCCGAATATAGTCGTCCAATATATCGATCTTTACGTCTCGACCATTTCGAGACTCCTCGTCATGTCCCCGATCTCATCCAGGACTCCGAACTCCTTCGGTACATCAAAACTCATAAACTCATAATATAACTGTCATCGAAACCTTAAGCGTGCGGACCCTACGGTTCGAGAACAATGCAGACATGACCGAGACACGTCTTCGGTCAATAACCAATAGCGGGACCTGGATGCCCATATTGGCTCCTACATATTCTACGAAGATCTTTATCGGTCAGACCGCATAACAACATACGTTGTTCCCTTTGTCATCGGTATGTTACTTGCCCGAGATTCGATCGTCGGTATCTCAATACCTAGTTCAATCTCGTTACCGGCAAGTCTCTTTACTCGTTCCGTAATACATCATCCTGCAACTAACTCATTAGTTGCAATGCTTGCAAGGCTTAAGTGATGTGCATTACTAAGAGGGCCTAGAGATACCTCTCCGACATTCGGAGTGACAAATCCTAATCTCGAAATACGCCAACCCAACATCTACCATTGGAGACACCTGTAGAGCTCCTTTATAATCACCCATTTACGTTGTGACGTTTGGTAGCACAAAAAGTGTTCCTCCGGCAAATGGGAGTTGCATAATCTCATAGTCATAGGAACATGTATAAGTCATGAAGAAAGCAATAGCAACATACTAAACGATCGGGTGCTAAGCTAATGGAATGGGTCATGTCAATCAGATCATTCAACTAATGATGTGATCCCGTTAATCAAATAACAACTCTTTGTCCATGGTTAGGAAACATAACCATCTTTGATTAACGAGCTAGTCAAGTAGAGGCATACTAGTGACACTCTGTTTGTCTATGTATTCACACATGTATTATGTTTCCGGTTAATACAATTCTAAACATTTATCATGATATAAGGAAATAAATAATAACTTTATTATTGCCTCTAGGGCATATTTCCTTCAGTCTCCCACTTGCACTAGAGTCAATAATCTAGTTCACATCGCCATGTGATTTAACAACAATAGTTCACATCACCACGTGATTAACACCCATAGTTCACATCGTCATGTGACCAACACTCAAAGGGTTTACTAGAGTCAGTAATCTAGTTCACATCGCTATGTGATTAACACCCAAAAAGTGATCATGTTTTTCTTGTGAGAGAATTTTAGTCAACGGGTCTGCCACATTCAGATCCACATGTATTTTGCAAATTTCTATGTCAACAATGCTCTGCATGGAGCTACTCTAGCTAATTGCTCCCACTTTCAATATGTATCTAGATCGAGACTTAGAGTCATCCAGATCAGTGTCAAAACTTGCATCGACGTAACCCTTTACGGCGAACCTTTTTGTCACCTCCATAATCGAGAAACATATCCTTATTCCACTAAGGATAATTTTGACCGTTGTCCAGTGATCTACTCCTAGATCACTATTGTACTCCCATGCCAATTAGTGTAGGGTATACAATAGATCTGGTACACAGCACGGCATACTTTATAGAACCTATGACTGAGGCATAGGGAATGACTTTCATTCTCTTTCTTTCTTCTGCTGTGGTCGGGCTTTGAGTCTTACTCAACTTCACACCTTGTAACACAGGCAAGAAACTTTTTCTTTGACTGTTCCATTTTGAACTACTTCAAAATCTTGTCAAGGTATGTACTCATTGAAAAACTTATCAAGCGTCTTGATCTATCTCTATAGATCTTGAAGCTCAATATGTAAGCAGCTTCACCAAAGTCTTTCTTTGAAAAACTCCTTTCAAACACTCCTTTATGCTTTACAGAATAATTCTACATTATTTCCGATCAACAATATGTCATTCACATATACTTATCAGAAATACTGTAGTGCTCCCACTCACTTTCTTGTAAATACAGGCTTCACCGCAAGTCCGTATAAAACTACATGCTTTGATCATACTATCAAAGCGTTTATTCCAACTCCGAGAGGCTTGCACCATTCCATAAATGGATCGCTAGAGCTTGCACACTTTGTTAGCTCCCTTTGGATCGACAAAACCTTCTGGTTGCATCATATACAACTCTTCTTCCAGAAATCCATTCAGGAATGCAGTTTTGTTTATCCATTTGCCAGATTTCATAAAATGCGGCAATTTGCTAACATGATTCGGACAGACTTAAGCATAGATACGAGAGAGAAACTCTCATCGTAGTCAACACCTTGAACTTGTCGAAAAACCTTTTTGCGACAATTCTAGCTTTGTACATAGTAACACTACTATCAACGTCCGTCTTCCCCTTGAAGATCCATTTAATCTCAATGGCTCGCCGATCATTGGGCAAGTTAATCAAAGTCCATCCTTTGTTCTCATACATGGATCATATCTCAGATTTCATGGCCTCAAACCATTTCGCGGAATCTGGGCTCATCATCGCTTCCTCATAGTTCGCAAGTTCGTCATGGTCTAGTAACATGACTTCCAGAACAGGATTACCGTACCACTCTGGTGCGGATCTCACTCTGGTTTACCTACGAGATTTGGTAGTAACTTGATCTGAAGTTACATGATCATCATCATTAGCTTCCTCACTAATTGGTGTAGTAGTCACAGGAACAGATTTCTGTGATGAACTACTTTCCAATAAGGGAGCAGGTACAGTTACCTCATCAAGTTCTACTTTCCTCCCACTCACTTCTTTCGAGAGAAACTCCTTCTCTATAAAAACTCCGAATTTAGCAACAAAAGTCTTGCCTTCGGATTTGTGATAGAAGGTGTACCCAACAGTCTCCTTTGGGTATCCTATGAAGACATATTTCTTCGATTTGGGTTTGAGCTTATCAGGTTGAAACTTTTTCACATAAGCATTGCAACCTCAAACTTTAAGAAACGACAACTTTGGTTTCTTGCCAAACCACAGTTCAGATTGTGTCGTCTCAACGGACTTAGATGGTGCCCTATTTAACGTGAATGCAGCTGTCTCTAATGCATAACCCCAAAACGATAGTGGTAGATCGGTAAGAGACATCATAGATCGCACTATATCTAATAAAGTACGGTTATGACGTTCGGACACACCATTACACTATGGTGTTCCAAGTGGCTTGAGTAGTGAAACTATTTCACATTGTTTTAAACTGAAGGCCAAACTCGTAACTCAAATACTCTTCTCTATGATCAGATCGTAGAAACTTTATTTTCTTGTTACGATGATTTTTCACTTCACTCTGAAATTCTTTAAACTTTTCAAATGTTTCGGACTTATGTTTTATCAAGTAGATATACTCATATCTGCTCAAATCATCTGTGAAGATCAGAAAATAATGATACTTGTCGCGAGCCTCAGTATTTATCGGACCACATACATCAGTATGTATGATTTCCAACAAATCTGTTGCTCGCTCCATTGTTCCGAAGAACAGAGTCTTAATCATCTTGCCCATGAGGCATGGTTCGCAAGCATCAACTGATTCATAATCAATTGATTCCAAAAGCCCATCAGCATGGAGTTTCTTCATGCGCTTTACACCAATATGACCTAAACGGTAGTGCCACAAATAAGTTGCACTATCATTATTAACTTTGCATCTTTTGGTTTCAATATTATGATTATGTGTATCACTACGATCGAGATCCAACGAACTATTTTCATTGGGTGTGTAACCATATAAGGTTTTATTCATGTAAACAGAACAACAATTTATTCTCTTACTTAAATGAATAATCGTATTACAATAAACATGATCAAATCATATTCATGCTTAACGCAAACACCAAATAACACTTATTCAGGTTCAACACTAATCCCGAAAGTATAGGGAGTGTGCGATGATGATCATATCAATCTTGGAACCACTTCCAACACACATCGTCACTTCACCCTTAACTAGTCTCTGTTTATTCTGCAACTCCCGTTTCGAGTTACTAATCTTAGCAACTGAACTAGTATCAAATACTGAGGGGTTGCTATAAACACTAGTAAAGTACACATCAATAACATGTATATCAAATATACTTATGTTCACTTTGCCATCCTTCTTATCTGCCAATCACTTGGGGTAGTTCCCCTTCCAGTGACCAGTCCCTTTGCAGTAGAAACACTTAGTCTCAGGCTTAGGACCAGACTTGGGCTTCTTCACTTGAGCAACAACTTGCTTGCTGTTCTTCTTGAAGTTCCCCTTCTTTCCTCTGCCCTTTTCTTGAAACTAGTGGTCTTGTCTACCATCAACACTTGATATTTTTCTCGATTTCTACCTTTGTCAATTTCCGCATTACGAAGAGCTTGGGAATCGTTTCCGTTATCCCTTGCATATCATAGTTCATCACGAAGTTCTACTAACTTGGTGATGGTGACTAGAGAATTATGTCAATCACTATCTTATCTGGAAGATTAACTCCCACTTGGTTCAAGCGATTGTAGTACCCAGACAATCTGAGCACATGCTCACTAGTTGAGCGATTCTCCTCCATCTTTTAGCTATAGAACTTGTTGGAGATTTCATATCTCTCAACTCGGGAATTTGCTTGAAATATTAACTTCAACTCCTGGAACATCTCATATGGTCCATGACGTTCAAAACATCTTTGAAGTCCCGATTCTAAGCCGTTAAGCATGGTGCACTTAAACTATCAAGTAGTCATCATATTGAGCTAGCCAAACGTTCATAACGTCTGCATCTGCTCCTGCAATAGGTCTGTCACCTAGCGGTGCATCAAGGACATAATTCTTCTGTGCAGCAATGAGGATAAACCTCAGATCACGGATCCAATCCGCATCATTGCTACTAACATCTTTCAACACAATTTTCTCTAGGAACATATCAAAATAAGCATATGAAAGCAACAACGCGAGCTATTGATCTACAACATAGATATGCTAATACTACCAGGACTAAGTTCATGATAAATTAAAGTTCAATTAATCATATTACTTAAGAACCCCCACTTAGATAGACATCCCTCTAATCCTCTAAGTGATCACGTGATCCAAATCAACTAAACCATGTCCGATCATCACGTGAGATGGAGCAGTTTCATTGGTGAACATCACTATGTTGATCATATCTACTATATGATTCACGCTCGACCTTTCGGTCTCCGTGTTCCGAGGCCATATTTGTATATGCTTGGCTCGTCAAGTATAACCTGAGTATTCCGCGTGTGCAACTGTTTTGCACCCGTTGTATTTGAACGTAGAGCCTATCACACCCGATCATCACGTGGTGTCTCAGCACGAAGAACTTTCGCAACGGTGCATACTCAGGGAGAACACTTCTTGATAATTAGTGAGAGATCATCTTATAATGCTACCGTCAATCAAAGCAAGATAAGATGCATAAAAAGATAAACATCACATGCAATCAATATAAGTGATATGATATGGCCATCATCATCTTGTGCTTGTGATCTCCATCTCCGAAGTACCGTCATGATTTCTATCGCCACCGGCATGACACCATGATCTCCATCATCTTGATCTATATCAATGTGTCGTCACATGGTCGTCTCGCCAACTATTGCTCTTGCAACTATTGCTATCGCATAGCGATAAAGTAAAGCAATTATTTGGCGCTTGCATCTTATGCAATAAAGAGACAACCATAAGGCTTTTGCCAGTTGCCGATAACTTTAACAAAATATGATCATCTCATACAACAACTTATATCTCTTCACGTTTTGACCATATCACATCACAACATGCCCTGCAAAAACAAGTTAGACGTCCTCTACTTTGTTGTTGCAAGTATTACGTGGCTGCTACGGGCTTAAGCAAGAACCAATCTTACCTACGCATCAAAAACCACAACGATAGTTTGTCAAGTTGGTGTTGTTTTAACCTTCGCAAGGACCGGGCGTAGCCACACTCGGTTCAACTAAAGTTGGAGAAACTGTCACCCGCTAGCCACCTTTGTGCAAAGCACGTCGGGAGAACCGGTCTCGCGTAAGCGTACGCGTAATGTCGGTCCGGGCCGCTTCATCCAACAATACCGCCGAACCAAAGTATGACATGCTGGTAAGCAGTATGACTTATATCGCCACAACTCACTTGTGTTCTACTCGTGCATATAACATCAACACATAAAACCTAGGCTCGGATGCCACTGTAGGGGAACGCAGTAATTTCAAAAAAATTCCTACGCACACGCAAGATCATGGTGATGCACAGCAAACGAGAGGGGAGAGTGTTGTCTACGTACCCACGCAGACCGACTGCGGAAGCGATCACACAACGTAGAGGAAGTAGTCGTACGTCTTCCCGATCCGACCGATCCAAGCACCGTTACTCCGGCACCTCCGAGTTCTTAGCACACGTACAGCTCGATGACAATCCTCGGGCTCCGATCCAGCAAAGCGTCGAGGAAGAGTTCCGTCAGCACAACGGCGTGGTGACGATCTTGATGTTCCACTGTCGCAGGGCTTCGCCTAAGCACCGCTACAATATGATCGAGGTGGAATATGGTGGCAGGGGGCACCGCACACGGCTAAGGAACGATCTCAAGGATCAACTTGTGTGTCTATGGGGTGCCCCCTGCCCCTGTATATAAAGGATGGAGGAGGAGGAGGAGGCCGGCCAAGGCTAGGCGCGGCCAGGATGTGGAGTCCTACTAGGACTCCAAGTCCTAGTAGGAGTCCACCAAGAGGGGAGGAAGGGAGAAGGAAGTGGAGGAGTAGGAAAGGTGGCCGGCCCCCTTTTTCCTAGTCCAATTCGGACTAGAGGGGAGGGGGGCGCAACAAGCCTTTTCTCCTCTTCCCACTAAAGCCCATCAAGGCCCAATACTTCTCCCAGCGAATTCCCATAACTCTCCGGTACTCCGAAAAATACCCGAATTACTCGGAACCTTTCCGAAGTCCGAATATAGTCGTCCAATATATCGATCTTTACGTCTCGACCATTTCGAGACTCCTCGTCATGTCCCCGATCTCATCCAGGACTCCGAACTCCTTCGGTACATCAAAACTCATAAACTCATAATATAACTGTCATCGAAACCTTAAGCGTGCGGACCCTACGGTTCGAGAACAATGCAGACATGACCGAGACACGTCTTCGGTCAATAACCAATAGCGGGACCTGGATGCCCATATTGGCTCCTACATATTCTACGAAGATCTTTATCGGTCAGACCGCATAACAACATACGTTGTTCCCTTTGTCATCGGTATGTTACTTGCCCGAGATTCGATCGTCGGTATCTCAATACCTAGTTCAATCTCGTTACCGGCAAGTCTCTTTACTCGTTCCGTAATACATCATCCTGCAACTAACTCATTAGTTGCAATGCTTGCAAGGCTTAAGTGATGTGCATTACTAAGAGGGCCTAGAGATACCTCTCCGACATTCGGAGTGACAAATCCTAATCTCGAAATACGCCAACCCAACATCTACCATTGGAGACACCTGTAGAGCTCCTTTATAATCACCCATTTACGTTGTGACGTTTGGTAGCACACAAAGAGTTCCTCCGGCAAACGGGAGTTGCATAATCTCATAGTCATAGGAACATGTATAAGTCATGAAGAAAGCAATAGCAACATACTAAACGATCGGGTGCTAAGCTAATGGAATGGGTCATGTCAATCAGATCATTCAACTAATGATGTGATCCCGTTAATCAAATAACAACTCTTTGTCCATGGTTAGGAAACATAACCATCTTTGATTAACGAGCTAGTCAAGTAGAGGCATACTAGTGACACTCTGTTTGTCTATGTATTCACACATGTATTATGTTTCCAGTTAATACAATTCTAGCATGAATAATAAACATTTATCATGATATAAGGAAATAAATAATAACTTTATTATTGCCTCTAGGGCATATTTCCTTCAGCGGCCTCACCAGGCTTGCTCGTGAGGGGCGGTGAGATCAAGGCAAGGGACACCTCGCAAGGTTTGCGTGACGCAAGCCCTGACGACTGGAGCTAGGCGGGCGCCAGGGCGCGTAGTGTCCTCGTTTCCTCTTTGGTGCTAAAGGGGTAAGCGCGGGCGAGGAGTCCCGAGGCATCAGGCAAAGATTTTCATATCGGTGCAACAAAACCAAGATCAGCAGGACAGCAGGATGGAGGTCACCGTGGAGCCCAAGACGGCGTCACCACCAGAGCCTTTAGCAGACGAAGACTACTTTTGTCAGGATAGCTTGTACTAGTTTTCTCCCTTCAAATTGGCCATTGTGGGATCCATTCCCGCCTAATATTTGGGAAGAGGACCCGGACCTCTATATATAGGACTAGCCACCATCGTAGGGGGCATCAAATTCTGATCTACAGGCTCATCTAGAAGGAGAGAATCCCCAACCACACAAGCTCACCAAACACAAGAACACCTCTCCTCAGGAGGCTGTTCTTCCCTTCTAACTGTTCATCCTCAGCCCAAGAGGCAATCCACCACACCACACTGGAGTAGGGTATTACACCACAACGGTGGCCCGAACCAGTATAAATCTTGTGCCTCTCGTTCTTTGGGTTCGTCGAGCTAGGCCGTGAGATCATACGGAGTGTGCGAGCTAGAGAGGGGGAGAGATCTTTGTGCGCACCCTAGTGTTCGAACCTCAAGGGTTTTGCCGGAACCCGAAATCCGACACCTGCCCCAGTTGCTCCTCTTCCTCGGCCATCGGTAGCAGCAGGAGCACGCGCACACGCATGAGCAAGCAACAACGTGAGCTAAGCAAGGTGGAAGAAGTTGAAAAGGGTATATATTACATGGTGGTTGACTTGCCGCCATTGCCGGTGGCGTTGCTGACATCCACTAGTAGAAAAAGGGTCATTTATCCCGGTTCGTAAGGCCCGTTTTCCCCGGTTGGGGAACCAGGACTAAAGGGTCGGTACTAAAGCCCTACACCTTTAGTCCCGGTTCTTATACCAACCGGGACAGATGGGCCTCCACATGGCCGCTGCGGCGAGCCTAGGCAGGAGGGCCTTTGGTCCCGGTTGGTAGCACCAATCGGGACCAAATGTCATCCACGCGTCAGCAGCTGGCAGGAGCTGAGGTTTTTATTTTTTTGAAAGGGGGTGGGTTTTGGGGGGTTAATTTAGGGTGTTAGCTAGCTAATAGAGAGAAGTGTCCTCTTTTATCTCTGTGCTTGGTTTACCAACGCTACTGCTATGCCTAAACATGGCTTAGTATTACTTTCGACATGCACCACATGTTGCCTTCACTTCAATCCAATCCATATTCATTTCACCCACTGATATATAATAACTCTTCATGCTCGCATCATGCATCATCATAATAACAAGTCCTACTAATCATCATCATACAACTTCTACTCGTTATTAATAACAAGTCATACGATCATCATCCTCGTAGTCATCAAACCAATCCTACTTAATTGTTCTTAGCACATGATCATCAGTATTAGGTAGGACCTAAATACCCTCTTAAAGGTAAAATATCATAAAACAATATAGGTCATCAAACCAACCCTACTTAATTGTTCTTAGCACATGATCATCAGTATTAGGTAGGACCTAAATACCCTCTTAAAGGTAAAATATCATAAAACAATATAGGCCCTGACTCTCCATTATGGAGAATGGAGATTATCCTGTCTCCAATTCTTGCCTTTCGCACAATGTTGCTTCCAAGTACCTCCTTACGACTGTCCATACATTTTTTCCATTCTATGATTTTGATGTCTCCACTTCTTTTAGAAATCCGATATGGACAGGTGAGATTCGTAGGACGACCTGGCCGTATGTTCAAAACATCAAGGCGACCATTCTGATACATCAGATGAGGCACACAATCATTCGGGATTTTCTATTGAAAAACATAGTAATAACTTCATAGTTAGCAATGTAGTTAAGTTTTAAAAGAATTTATGCAAAAGATGCACGGATGTCGTAATAGTAAAAAATCTTACCATGGCATCTCCATGGATGTTACCGTAGTTCAACACGTGCATTAGTGGCACGTATTGACCATAATGTGGAGGAGTTTTATAATAGATATTGTAATTCTCAAGATCAGTACAAAATGCGACCAGATGATTTTTCTCCTGATAAGTTAACTTAGAGCCATCGATGTAGTAGGTTCTGTCTACCATGTTCCGCACATTGTTTGAACAATGAAAATAAGCTGTCAATGGAAATAAGCTGTCAACTATTTTGAAATGAACAATATAAATTAGTTAATAACTATGTTTGAGAAACTCACATAGCGGTAGAATTGGAAGCATATCAACAAGGATCCAAATGTCCATATTGTCTTGGTCGATGTCAGGATCACCAAGATCCATGGTGACAAGCATACCCTCATAAAAACCATACATCTTGCAAAGTGCTTCCCAATTTTTGCAACCAAAATGGGTTACGCTCTCAGAATTATACAGATTTACTTCAAAATCCAAATCATGATGGGTCCTTAGGTGAATTTTCTTTGTTTCGAAATTTTCATGGTCTTCAAAATCCATCCTCTCCAAGACATAGCGTCTTGCATGGCATGGGATAAGCAACTCGAATTGTAAAAGATGAAAATTACACGTTAAAATATTTGAAGTCATGCTTAATTATGAAAAAACACTTTTCGTCGTTGCGTACCGTTTCAACATCGAAGGTCTCCTGGAGCTTAATGCTGAAGCACCGGTTTTCGTCCAGGTGAGGCCTGTCGCACAGACCTCGGTCATCGTTGCACCAGCTGCACTCCCCCGGGATACTTTCGTCGTCTGATGACGACATTTCCTACGTTCATAATTCAAAGATTAAACTTGTACAATTTAATATATGTACTATGAAAATTAAAATAGATCATTATTATTCATCACATGTTGACTATCTGTCTGCCGAGTCTATATGGTGGAGACTCTCCCTCACTGATTCCTCTCTGACATTTGCGACCGTCGGTGATGGTCGTTACTCCTCCTTCCCCTAGTGCATAACAAAGGTCTAGCACAAGGAGAAGAAAGAGAAACGACCCCCACGACAACAGTCGGGATTCTTCGTCCTCTCATATATGGTGGAGCCTCGACAGACCAATTAGTTTTCCAATTTGAGCATTCAATAAGCAAAACCAAATCGTAAAATAAATTAGTATTCAAATTAGCATGCATTCAATAAGCAAAAGTACATCATCTCTTGCGTCCGTACATCGTCGAATATTATCACTAATACACCTCGAATAGTATCGTACATATAGCATCACTAATACAGCTAGAACCATAGCGCCCGACGGGGATCGGCGCGGGCGGTGGGCACCCAAAGAGAAGGAACCATCACAGGATCATAGCTGCAGTAAGATCCCTGAAGAACCTGCCAGGTATTGTCGAACCTGCCCTCCAACGCAACCATGTAGTGACAGACGTGCTCGTCCTCCTCGCTGACACGGTGACGTACCACCTTCGCAGTGTCCGAAAGTTTCGGCACCGTCACTGGCCCAGTCCTGGACATGGCCCCTCTGATCTAGCAGGCCTCCTCCGCCGAGTCGACGACGAGGATGCGGGATAGGCATCGTCGACGTCGATGCGGGAATAATTGCTTTAACTAAAAAATAAAGTAGTTCTATTAATTTTCTTACTAAAAATAAACTACTTCTATAGTAAAATAAAATAATTTTATTAAATCAACTAGTTCAACTAAGCACTTATTATAAAAAAAATAAAGTACTACTTACTAAAAATAAACTAGTTTAACTAGTTCTATTAATTTTCTAACTAATTCTATTAGACACTTACTAAAAATATCTAATTCAACTAATCTAAAATGCACACTAACCTAACATCTAATGCACTAACCTAAATCAGAAAATGTTCAAATAAAGTACTATTGCTTGGGTTTTTTAAAAGAAATGTTCAAATAGAAAATTTAGTAAAAAAGTAAAGGTTTTGCCTAATGCATTCTTCATATAGAAAATTGTTACTCTGTAGTTTAATAATTTAGTACTGTGACTATACACAATAATATGTACAAATTACTAGTATACATACATGGAAAAATACATACATATATATATATATATATGAAAAAAAGAGCCGGGGCGGCAGCGGCTCACAGCAGGGCTGGCCAGCGAGGGCGACGGCGGGGGCGGCTAGGGCGTCGGTGGGGGTGGCGAGGGCGTCGGCGGGGCGGGCGACGGCGACGGCGTGCGGGGGCAGGGGAACGGGCGACGACGATGGAGTGGGCGGCGGACGGCGATGTCGCGGGCGGCGGACGGCGTCGGCATGGGCTCCGGGGCGGGGGCCACGGCGACGGCGTTCGGCAGCCTCGTCGAGGAGGTCCGCGCGCGTCGTCGGGGGCAAACTGCAAGATGAAAACCAAATTTTTCACAAGTGTTCCTTATATACATGAAGCTTTAGTCCCGGTTCTTGGTATGAACCGGGACGAATGTACCCGTTTGGTCTCGGTTCGTAACACCAACCGGGACCAAAGGCCTCATTTCAGCAGCCCAAAGGGCGGGAAACAGAGACCTTTGGTCCCGGTTGGTGTTACGAACCGGGACCAAAGGGGTACATTCGTCCCGGTTCGTGCCAAGAACCGGGACCAAATGGGGGCATTGGTCCCGGTTCATGGCACCAACCAGGACCAATGGCCTTGCACATCGGCGTGGTGGGAGTTTAGTCCCACCTCGCTAGTTGAGAGAGCGCCACACCTGTTTATAAGGCCCGGTGCGCCTGAGCATTCGAGCTCCTCTCCAAAGTAGGCTCATGGGCCGAACCACTCTGTATCTGCCTGTGGGCCTGCTGGGCCTTCTGTGGTTCTGAATCCTGGCCCAACAGGCTGGTTGGGTTTGTAGTCGTATTCAGGCAATGGTGGTCCAATAGGCGCCATTTTTTATTTTTGTTCCGTATTTTTGTTTTGTTTTTTTCATTATTTATTTTTTGCTTTATTTTTTAATTCTTTTTGCTTTTAGGTCAGAAAAATTATAAACTTTCTGTTAGTACCATTAGTTTTCAAATTTGAATACTTTAAATTTGAATTATTTGAAATTTGTGTGAATCACTAGTTTGTGATTAACTTTACTATAAAAATAGTTTTTGAAGTGATTCTTTTTTCCTGCTATTTAATATTATTGTGTTTTATAATCATATTCAAAAACAGTTTTTGTTATTTTAGTTTCTAACAAAAAATCTTTATGATAATTCTTTTTGCTATTAAAGTTTCTAACAAAAAAAGATCTTTATGAAAATTCTTTTTGCTTATAATATTTTGAACAGAAAATACTTTGATAATTTTAGTTGCATAAATTTTATATAATTTTAGTTTCAATAATACTAGAGGTTTATAAAAGCTTTTTAGTTGATTCCTTTTGCTATTAGAGTTTCATGAAAGTTTTCTAGTTCATTCTTTTTTATTAGAGTTTCATTAAATTTTTCTACTTTATTGTTTTAGTTTATTATTTTTGCTATTGTAGAATATTATAGTTTTGTTTGGGTAAAAAAACAGCTTTGGTCCCGGTTCCAGACACCAACCGGGACTAAAGGTGGTGGGCCAGGAGTAAGGTCCATTGGTTCCGGTTTGTGTTTGAAACCGGGACCAATGGTCTCAGACGAATCGGGACCAATGGCCCCCGAGGCCCGGCCCGCGCCCTGGCCTCATTGAGGGAGTCCTGGACTAAGGGGTCCTCGGGCGTCCGGCCTGTTGTCCTTTGGGCCGGACTGATGGGCTGTGAAGACATGAAGGCCGAAGACTGCACCGTGTCCGGATGGGACTCTACTTGGCGTGGAAGGCAAGCTTGGTGACCGAAGATTCCTTCTTATGTAACCGACTACATGTAAACCCTAGATCCCCTCGGTGTCTATATAAACCGAAGGGGATAGTCCGGAAAGGACACCACGTATACTCATTACCATACCCATATAGGCTAGACTTTTAGGGTTTAGCCATTACAATCTCGTGGTAGATCAACTCTTGTAACACTCGTATTCATCAAGATCAATCAAGCAGGAAGTAGGGTATTACCTCCATAGAGAGGGCCCGAACCTGGGTAAACATCGTGTCCCCAGTCTCCTGTTACCATCGATCCTAGACGCACAGTTCGGGACCCCCTACCCGAGATCCGCCGGTTTTGACACCGACACTCATGAACCGGGACCTATGTCTCTATTGGTCCCGGTTCATGGGTGAACCGGGTTTAATGGGCTTTCCCTGCCTGGACCAAAGCCCTGTTTTCTACTAGTGATCGTCCCTTCCAGTGTTGGCTGGAGTCGAGCCAGAGGAAGTCACTGCCGTTGCCGCTCATGAGAAGACACTGCCACTGTTGCAGCTCTTATGGGAAGGGTGTATGAGCTGGGGTTAGTTTTTCATTAGGTCTGACCATCTAAGATTGAGAATGAGACGGGTGTGGGATGTGGGCATGTGGCTGACCGAGGGGTAGTTTTGGGCCGCCGGTGCTCAACTATTGTTTTCTCTTAGGTTGTGGCAACGCTACAACCCTACAACTTCTTTTAGCGTGGAAATAGCGCGCTATAACGCGAATAGTGCCATAGCGAGCAAAAATGATCAAACATAGCGTGCCCCTTCCAAATACGCTATAGCACGAAAATAGTGTGCTATTTTTTCCGTTGGTTTCAATAGAGGGAAGAAAACAAAAAAATAAAATATTTGAAAAACCCTAGAAAACAAGCAAAAATCTAAAAACACGAAATACCTAAATTCTTTTTGTTGAAAAAACACCAAAACACGTGAAAAAACGTGTTCCGCAGGGCGTGGGACATGTGGCGGCATTGGGGCGCACCACGTGGCTGCTGGAACGCGTCCGCATGCGTCCGCTTGGTAGTCCCCCGAAAGGGTACCCGACTATCCTCTCAATATAGTTGCTCCCTTGAATAATGGTTGTATCCTGAATTGTTATGTACCACAATAAGGAAGATTGTGCACAAAGGCTGAGATCCAATAAGAGCATCAACAATGTTTAGAAGAGCTACTGCCTCTAAGGTGGGTCCCATGACATTGCCTTCAAGCAATGCTGACAAGAGTGTAGTGTATGGTATCTACATCTACATCTAGCCTTTAAGGTGGAGCCCATATAGTTTAAAGTATTGCTTTTTTCAACAGTTTTTATACACATAGCTCAGCTACATGATTTACGAGGCTGGAAAATGGGCTTTGTGAGGCAGACGGCCCAATAAACCACGGGCTTCGGATTTTCTTGCGAAGTAGCTAAACTTTAGGACATATGGCCCAGTGCGCGAGCTAATGGCAGATCGGACGACCAGTAACTATCGGGATGTGAGATCTGATGGTCCAAAAGTCTGATGGCACGAGAGGGCTGATATTATGTTCAGCTTTACTATTCTAAATAACTATGGTTAAAGGAAATGGCTTGGAGGCAGCCTCTAGCCTTAGCAACAATGCTAGAACACTCTTGCTTAGAGGATAACCTTGCAGTGTATAACGACGGCCTCCAAAGCCTTAGGCAAGTATGGAGGCCATAAAATTCTACATTGTGGCTGCTCTAATGTGACATCTCAGCTTAATAGGAATGATGTACCATTCACATAAATAACAAGATGCATCTTCTTTTTCAAAAACTTATCTGAGAGAAATTTCAAAGTTCAGTGTGCTTGTCTTGGAGCAATTTAAAGATGAGTAACTGACCTGGAAGTTGATTTTGGGCACGCACAAATGAGGACAAAAAATGCAGAAAAAATTAGTGTTGGTCTGTGAGGCCAGTCAAATCCTGGATGGTAGTCAAGCGGCAAGGAACCGGTGGGTAAATAAGTGGGTTTGGCCGGGGACTTACATCTAAGGCGACACATGGTTAGGGATTTTCTTCTTTTTTGGTTTCCTCATGTTTTCTTTTGATTTGGCTTCGGGTTTTTTCTAGGTTTCTGTTTTATTTTTTATTTTTTTATTTTCTATCTTTTTTATTTTCATTTTTCTTTTCTGTTCTTTTGTCCTATTACCATCATTTTTGTTTTCTACTCTAGTTCTTTTTTATTTTATTTTCTCTAGTTATCTTTTATTTTATTTTTGCTTTTTTATTATTTTTTTCCATTTCTCAATTTAATTTCATGGTTTTCTATTGTTGAAAAGAAATTTATTTATTTTATGACAAACACATGAACATTTTTGTGAACACATGAATAGTTTCTAAAAATATATGATGTTTTTTAAAATGACACGACACATATCAAAATTACATGAACTTTTTCAAATTGCATGAACATTTTTTGGAAAATACATTGTTTTTATCATAAACTACATTGACATTTTCAATAAGACTTGAAAACTTTAAAAAATCATTTAAAAATTATCTAAAAGATATACACTTTCTAAAAAAATTCATGAATAAATTTTCTAAATGTCATCAATGCTTTTCTTAAATTGCATGAACATTGTTTTAAATGCATGCACTTTTCTGAAAATACACAAACATTATTTTAAAATATTTTATTAGTACATGATGGAAAAAAATACAGGTAACCAGCTTAAATTACATGAACTAATTCTCTGACCTAAGATATTTTCGAAATATATATAAAAGGGGAGAAAGTAAAACGAAAGAGTGAAAATAAAATAAAGTAAAATACTCCTATGAAATAAAACAAAAAAGCAATAACTTTTCTTTTGCAGATGGCAAAAAATTAACTTAAAATCGAAAAAAGCATTAGTGTACTCATTGGGTCGGCTCGGGTGGAGCGAGGTGAGCCACTGGACGCTGCGCAGATAACAACCCCGTACTGCTAAAAAAAGAGATGAGAACCCCATGATTTTCCTTTTTTGCGAAAATGCCTAATGCCAAATGTATTAAGTTTCAAATGTCCTTACAAACACACCCATACAGAAAAATAAAATTACATTCAAATTCTTAGGGGTGCCGAAGTCTTCTTCCTCATATGCGTTCATCAGCGGTGCGCCGCATAGCTCGATGCAGCATGTGGGACTTCGCCTCGACGGAGCAACGGCTCGATGCAGCATGTGGGACTTCGCCTCGACGGAGTAAACTTTTTAAACCCAGAAAATTGTAGAAGCAATGGCCGGTGAGTCCTCGATGCGGACCAGGAAATGCTGACGGCCACAACCAGCGAAGCAAATCGTCACACTAGATAAGAAAACACCGATAAGGATCTGTAGAAACTTCAAAGACCACAAGCACCAGTCGAATTCAGACGGATTCACCGAAAAGCTAAACCGACCGGATCGAGATGACCCGCCGGATAACAGCCCCCAGTTACCTGAAGTTCCTAAAAAACATCAGCAGGTTCACCAAACTTCAATCTGTACAATACAGTAGGTGCCCTGGTCTGTATTACATAATTTTGCAGCTCATCAACTGAATGCACTGCTGCAGCTCATCAACTGAATGAACTGCATACACACATCTATCCAAAGCATATGTACATGGGTCGCATCATGCGCAGATTGATGGGCATGATACGAGGCACGGCCTGAAACATATTCCCCAGAGGATTAATAGTCGGCACCGGCATGATTATGCACGGCCTGAAACAATTTTGATGCTCTTTCCATTGCTGACGGACTGTGATCCTGTCATGTGAGGCTTCCGCTGAGCACGGCGGATGCTTGTGCCACGGCCCTGGCGACCCTGTGAACCTCGTGCTGCACCAGCTTCCAGGACGCCGAGGTGTTGCTGCTCCTCGCGGTGGCTATGGCGTCGGCTATGCCAGGATACGACGCGGTGTCCCAGTCGTTCTGCTCCGATGGTCCGTAGATCTGCAACAGGCGACACTCGCAAATCAGAACTGGCCACAACTACGAACCGGGGGATCACGAGATACCGCGGTGAATCGCACGGAAGAGAAAGGTGTGGATGAGTTGTTCACTGACCAGATGCTTGTACCAGGCTTGCTTGAAGATGCCTTCCCGGTTAGTGAAGGCTCGCTCTGCCTGCATGAGCCGGTCGTTAAGCCCCCGGATCTTCATCGAGCCCTTGCTCAGCTGCTTGCTTGACAGCTCCCTTTGAATTTCCTGACAAAATTTCTGAAGTTAAAAAGCTAGCATATCCAAGATTGTATTGGCTGAGCGGCAATTCTGAAGCAACTGAGTTACCTTTCGCTCGCTGTTAACTTTGGTAGCTGCCTTTTTCAGAGCTCTGATTGAGTTGTACAACGGGGAGCAACTGACAGCCGTCCCCTCGGTTTCCTTCTCTACTACTTTTGTGTATGCCTGACAAGAAAAAAAACAAGAGGAAACAATTCAAGTTCATAAGGCTTGGAGCGATCTTCCTTTTTTGTATGCCCCTGCCTGCGAATGTTACTGCGTTCATTGGACGGTGTTACCTCAAGCTCGGTGGTGTAGGACATGTAATCGAACGGTATGATCTCTTCGTCAGCAAGTCTCAAAGCCATAATTCCCCAGATGCTAGCAGCTGTGAGATGATAATGTTAGGTTATGCTGTGAAGCTACCAAGTACTACTCACTCCGTTCACAAACTTAAGATGTTTTAGATATTTCAGTATGGACTACATGCGAACTGAAATGAGTGAACAAACACACTAAAACATGTCTATGTGCATCCGGTTCAGAAAAAGGTTAGAACAACTTATATTTGTGAACGGAGGGAGTAACACACAGCACAAAAGGAATACGGGGCTGCACCTGCGACATGCCTACGGAACCCAGGGTCCGCGAACTTCTCCACCCATACAAAATCATCGTATAAAGAGTGGTAAACAGGATATCCTGGCCCTGCCAATGTCCAAGGAGCACCATTAGACATACGAGAAACCGCAAGAATAAAGAACAAGAAGTGCGCCCCTACCTTCTCCAAATATCAAGTTGGTTGATGGAATGCCAACATGTTGAACGAATGCTGCATAGTCTGATCCTCCATTGCCCAGTCGTTGAATCTTCATGCAGGATATCAGAGACAATATACGTTAACTACAGTAAATAGCTAGGAACATTTTCAGAGTTGGAGCTGAAATTTAAAAATGAAGATTCAGAAATGAAACCCCGAAGCTGCAGGTTTCATTTTATGTACAAAGGAACCCAGAGTTTGACAGCAATCAGTACTATATACCGCAAGTGATAACGGTGTGCTAGCTGTATAAGTCATGTTACAACTCACCTTGGGAGAAGCATTGGATTTGACCCATGCATCATACACCGTCTGAGATGAGTTGTCGGGATCTTGAACCTTTGAATTGAAAAAAACAGAACGTTTTGAATTTTTGAACATCTTGTTATTAATAAGAAAAATAGCATAAGCATGATATTGTCACAGGCATTTGTTAAAAAAAAAATTGTCACAGGCATGTGGTTCAAAGTTGAGGCACCCACTGTTCAGTGTTGACCACTCAACAGTTACTCTTTTGTATGACCAAAATCAAATAACTGACTATCAGTTAGGACTCTTTTGTATGTAAATATGTTACCCCCTCTGTGCCATAATATAAGAGCCTTTTTGACACCAAACTTGTATAAAAAACGCTCTTATATTATGGGACGGAGAGAGTACTTTTCTCTGGAACAATGTGCGTACCAGTTTCATTGTTTCAAGGAGTAGCTCATCCAGTTGGGGAGTTGTAGATGGGAGTAAAACCGGACCGACTACCGAAACATCAATATTCAGATATGCAACAGCTCTTGAGGAAAGCATCTCCCTGTTTTCTTCAACCCATTCAGTTGATCCTGTCTGCATAAACGTAAATTGTGATCAACATTGCAGCTGCTTGTAAGGTGCCTACGTGCACGTGTGTATAACAAACGAATGTTGTGCTCGAAGAGAGAGACTTACCAATCCGTACTCTTCTGCATCCCAGCTACAGAAAATGATTGTCCTTCGAGGTCTCCACCCTTGCTTTTGCAGCATCGAAAACCTTTGTGCTAGCTAGATGGACAGCAAGTGAAGTTAGCATGTTCAAGATTTGTGCTGATAAGTCAATTCCGATATTCAGAAAAAGCGGTCAGTATTAGTGTATTATGCCACGGTGCAGAGTTCAGAGAAAAGAACAGCCTACTGGATTGCTTAGAGAACATATGTTATAACACAAGAATCACCTCGATCATAGCTGCTGTTCCGCTGTTGGGGTCGGCGGCTCCGAACGTCCAGGCATCGCGATGGTTTCCCAGGATAACATATCTGTGTCATGAAAAGTTAAAATTGGTTAGCTTAGTCACATCCTTCATAGTAAATAAATAAGACTGGAACTGCTTCTCCTAACTGCAGATTGGCACGTCTGTAATATCGTTGTACCAAACCATGACGAAGTTGGATCAAATTGTTTGCTTCCAAGCAAGCTAGCTTGAGCAAAATAAAATAAAATAAAATGCAAGTCGGACTTGTGTACCCCATAGCCATTCGAGAATACAGGTTTATCACGGCGAAAGCAACAGATCAAATTTCTATATACAAAGCACAAATCAAGTGCCCCCATAGCCATTTGAGAATTCAGATTGATAGTATGAAGCTGGAGTAGTTGAATCTGAATAGGAGCAGATCAGATGCACCGTTTTGAAATATAGAAAGGGCGTAGCCGGAGAACTTTCTGATCAGTAAAGTGGAGCCCAAAGTGGTATGGGAATTAGGAAATCGTGCCACTTGACTAGGTTATTCAATTAAAAAAAAGAATTGGATGCACCAAGCAAGCAAAATAAGATGCACTTGACAGAAATATCATATATCTTACGGGGTGAAATTAGCTACACCTGAAGCTGAAGGTCTACGAATGGTCCAAAAGCAGTGCTCGGTATTTGGAAGTGCTCAGGCACGATGCATATTTTACTTCAACTTGCAGTCTAATAGAAGCTTCCGCGACAAGGCAGCGGAGGCATTTTAAAACCGAAAAGTTACACTACTAGTACTTGATGATGGTTGATGATGCAGGATGAGAGATAATGAGTTACCTGTCCGGCTCTTCTGCGCCTTCGATCACCGCGAAGACATTCTCAATCGTCGCCATCGTATCATTGCCCTGCAAATTCCAAGCAAAAGCATCATACAACAATCGCACCTGAAAAAGAATCTGGCAAACGAGACAAAAGCGCCTCGAATTTAACGTACTTGATACGTCAGGTTCAGCACGGCCGGCCCTGGGCCAAGCCGGTACGCGGGGCTGCCGTCCCGGCCCTGCCAGCCCGCCGGCGCCTCGGCCCCGCCCAGGACCCGCTGGATCTCCGCCGCGTCCCGCGCCGACACCGGGAGCGCCGGGATGCCCGGCATGTCGTCGGTGGCCATGGCGTCCTCCACGCTCACGCGCTCGCACCCCTCGGACGACGCCCACATCGGCGTCGTCGGGTCGCCCACGCCCCGGAACAGGCTCCCCACCTGCACGCCGCTCGGGGGCAGCCACCGCGAGTCGGGGAACGTCCCCTCCCCGGCCGGGCCGCCGTACTCCAGCGGGTCGGGGTACACCAGCGCGGCCGCGGCGCCCGCCGCGCGCGCGTTGTGCACGATGTCCTCGCAGTGGATCCTCCCGTACCGCGCGAGCGCCACCTTTCCCGCGACGTCGACCCCGCGGGAGGCGAGGTAGGCGAAGTCCTCCTCGCGGCCGTAGTTGGCGTACACGGCCTCCGCGGACACCGACCCGGAGGCGGAGTAGGCGAAGAAGGTCGGGGTCACCTCGGCCGCGGCGCGCGCGTAGGGGTCGCTGGGGTAGGTGTCCTGGGTGAGGGAGAAGGGCTTGGCGGCGCGGCCGGGCCCCGCGGAGAGGGAGAGGGAGCGGTGGACGGGGTAGGAGAGGAGGACGGAGTAGGGCGTGATGTGCGACGGGATGGAGAGGGAGGAGAAGGCGTGGAGGACGTAGGCGGCGGTGAGGGAGTTGGCCTTGGTGCCGGCGACGTGGGGGTGCAGGGTGAGCGCGCGGAGGTGGGAGGCGGCGGTGTTGTTGGAGCCGAGGGAGAGGAAGAGGGAGCCGAGGTTGGGGGACGGGGTCGGCGGCGAGCGGAGGACGGCCAGGAGGAGGAGAGCGGCGGCCGCGGCGAGGGCGGCGAGTATGGAGGGGAGGAAGCGGCCGCGGCGATGGGGCTTGAACGGCGGAGGCGAGGGGGAGAGGAGGGAGGCGGCGTCGGGGCGGGACATGGCGGGAGACGGGGGTAGCTGGGAGGGAGAGCGGATGCAGGGAAGGGGTCAGTGGTAACGACTAGCTGCATTTGAAGTGATGATGGGTGCTCTGCTTTGCTCTGTTTCCACACCACCGAGATGGCCGCCTGCCGTTTCTTAACTTGCGGCGATCGCGACGTCTTGTATTGCGCGATGGCAATGCTAGCGCTGCACCTGCCGGCCGTGCGGCAACACTACGTACCACGGCATCATTTTTGGCCTCCTTCGCTCGGTTCGGTCACGCTCAGCTAATGCATGCTGAAAACCATATTCTATATTTATTTATTTTTGTCAGGGATTTTATATTTAATTTGGTTATTCATAAAACGCCAGCCTGTATTATAGGAGAACCACTAGCACGCAATTTAGTTGTAAGCACCTGTGGTTACGTGCAAGATATGT
This sequence comes from Triticum urartu, assembly GCF_003073215.2. NCBI lineage: Eukaryota > Viridiplantae > Streptophyta > Magnoliopsida > Poales > Poaceae > Triticum > Triticum urartu. The sequence goes on along the minus strand of NC_053024.1, from coordinate 507,981,208 downwards.
GGTGTGTTAACTTTTTGTTCCAGTGATGAGGTTACAAGGACACACACTTATATGCAGAACAGAGCAATTTAAACAACTATTCACACTACATTTGGGACTACAATAATAAGACTGGTCATAATAAAAACACGGCCTAAGCAGATAGCTATATTAGACACAACATACGGACTAAATAAAACACATTAAACATCCAGGATCAAGGCAAGTGCTTCGTCGTGCTTCTTGCACTTGGCCACCACCTCTTGCATCGAAAAGGTTGAGGTTGTGCGCCTTGAAGGTGATGAGGTAACCCACCTTCAGTTGGTGAGCTGCGGCGAAGCCCACCCACCCATTATCAAGGGCTAACCTTCAGTTGACCTCCCGGAGCGTGACCCTCTAGTTGCAGCCGGTGTCCTCAGAACGACTTTCGGTGCAATGTTGGTCATGTGCTTACGGAAGCCATCGGGGATTCGCAGTAATTCCAACACATGCGCTAAGATCACCTTATAGAAGTCTGTTGGACCTGCATCCTCATGAAAATGGCCGAAATTCGCCGCCTTGACCTGAAGCATCTTTGACGCACTGACCTCTGCCACCTCCTTGCCCTTCGACCAGTTACCCTCGGCAACATTGCTGACCACAAGCTTCCCAACAGAGCACTGCAATGATGACATGAACAAGATCAATGAATGAACATGTAGCATGGACTGATCATGAAGATCAACACACTAACACGTATAGCCAACTACCATTGACATGGAAAACATTGAAACTACCGCACTACCATATAAGCAAACTCCTGATCTTGCCATTAGAAATCGTACAACAAGATTAAGAGTTTTCATGCCAACATGCACATGCCCAATTAGAGCCCTATCAAACCCTTAATCGATCCCAATATTGACACCCTAATTTGACCGGGCATAAACACCCAAATCAAGTGCCCTCCTTGCGTTCGCTTAGGCCTGGTCTTGGAAATATGTCCTAAAGGAAATAATAAATGTATAATTATATTTCCATGTTCATACTTCAGTTTATATTTATGCGATATTATTGTATTGGTTCTTGAATATGAGATTCCGGGGAAAACTCAATTACATGTGGGGAGTTATAAAGACCAAGTGAATCCTCAGCCATGCCTCCAGGACTAGCTCATGTATTGATGATTATGATATTGTTTTCCTTATCATGGGAATTGTTAATCGCTTGTGGGGATCGAGCATCGCCATTAATTACCATGCATGTTGATGCACACGATCCCTTTTTTCATGGGACACGACAATGGTGGCCCTTAACCCACGCTCGCACGACAGATTGATAATTGGGCCAATAGCGCCACATGGCTCGGTCGGCCCATAGATAAGAGTAATCCCTGCTGATAAAGCCCTGCTAGATCTTCATCGGATCCCGAGCGTGGGAATATTTCGCGACTCAATTGCGCGGGAATGTTTCCGGACTATGATTCAACATGGATACATCCAGACGCTTGTGAGAAGTCGAGTGTTGGAAATTTTCCCTAGAGGCAATAATATTGCATTATTATATTTCTCTGTTCATAATTAAGAGTTTATATTATATGCTATAACTACTATGATCCTGGAATATGTGATTCAGTGGACCAAATGAATCCCCAGTCATGCCTCCAGGACTAGCCCATGTATTGATGACTATGATCGTGTTTTCCTTATCATGAGAATTGTTAATCACTTGCGAGGATCGTGGGAGTGGCCATTAATTACCATGCGTATCGATGCACATGATCCCTTTTTTGATGGGACATGACAATGGTGGCCCTTAACCCACGCTCGCAAGAGGATGTCCAGGGATGCTTGGATCACTTGACTGTATGCAGTGGGCATGGAAAAATCATCCTGCGGGATGGAAGCGTCATTAAAAAGGCCACTGCAACGATCCAACAATCGTTCTTGAGGCAGTTGCAATGAAGGATCTTTGGATATGGCATTCATTCTTTGGTTTGCTTGGTTCGCATAATGACTTGAATGTGCTCTTGAGATCACCGTTGTTTTCTAGGCTTATTACAGGAGATACTCCTGCTTGAAACTACTCGGTCAAAGGGCACAACTACAAATGGGTTACTACCTTGCGGATGGCATCTATCCATCATGGGCCACATTATCCAAAACAATTCTGCGTTCGAAAGGTAACAAAAACATTCAATTTGCCAAATGTCAAGAAGCTGCCAGGAAAGATGTGGAGAGAGCCTTCGGTGTGCTTCAGAAGCGCTTTGCAATTGTTCGTGATCCTACCGAGTACTGGAGGTCCAAGGTTCTATGGAAGATCATGACTTATTGCATCATATTGCATAACATGATCATTGAAGACGAGAGGGATATGTCTGAGAACTTTCGGTGCATCACCAATGGGACACTGGCTGAGCCAGAATATGATACGAACAGGATCCTGGCATTCCTTGAAGGGTATCACAAGATCAAGAACCGACAAGTTCATGTCAGCTCCAACAAGATCTTATTGAGCATCACTGGCGACGTCATAGCGAGTCCTAGTTGTTCTGTCACATGTTATTTTGTACATTTGGACCATTCGGTGTGTTCAAATTTGAATAATTTGGTTTGTTAACTTAAAATTCGGTGTGTAAACTATATTCATGATTTGCTTGAACATAATCATATTATGTTTAGTTTCTATATGTGTGATCATATGTAGTTGCAATGTATACTATAATTGCAAAGTTAGAAAAGACAAAAAATACTATGTTATATATAGGGGATTGGCTAGGTCCGGTCAAATCATACTCCATGAAGGGTTTACTCCGCTGGATCCTCCAATATTTTTAGGGGATCGGTTAGAAATGCCCTTATATGCCACTGAACACAAAACAACCTACGACATCTGACTCAGACCCATACAGTCGGTAGCATAGTGCACCTTTTTTCTTCTAGAAAAGGAGGTTAAAACTCCCGGCCTCTGCATCAGTCGATGCATAGGACCATCTTTATTAATTATTCAACAAAGGTCTGACAAGAAAATACATAAAAGCCACCCGAAGCCACCACTCACATGTACAAACTCGATAATGTGGAGTGCTCTCACTCCCCATATCTAAAACCGGTGTCGTCCCCGATCCATCCACATAACGTAACAGAACCAACAGCCTGTGTAGAAGACCTAAAGAGTACACCACATGCACACGTTTTAGAAGCCGCCATCATCATCGAACCGCTGACCCATATTTAGGAGAGAGATCTGCATCATCCTTGCCAGTCCGGCCATCCGTCAACGCCGCCACGGCGCCCAATGATGCCATTGCCCTGCGCTCATCCATCCAGACGCGAAGACTATGGAAGATCTCTCATGCGTAGCACCTGCCAAACAGGCATGACACAATGTTGGGTCGGAAGTAGGTCTAGAGGGGGGGTGATTAGACTACTTGACAAACTAAAAATCTTTCCTTTTCCCAATTTTAGTTGTAGAAAGATTTTAGCAATTGTGACAAGTCAAGCAATCAACCTACACATGCAATTCTAAGAGTATACCAGCGGAAAGTAAAACATTGCATAGGAAGGTAAAGGGAAGGGTTTGGAGAAGGCAAACGCAATGGAGACACGGAGATATTTGGTGTGGTTCCGATAGGTTGTGCCGTTGTACGTCCATGTTGATGGAGACTTCAACCCACGAAGGGTAATGATGTTGCTTGAAACTGCGTCGGTATTTCCCCAAAGAGGAAGGGATGATGCAGTACAACTACGGTAAGTATTTCCCTCAGTTGTGAAACCAAGGTATCAATCCAGTAGGAGAACCGAGCAACACTATGTAAACGCTACCTGCACACAAAGAACAAATACTTGCAACCCGACGTGTATGAGGGGTTGTCAATCCCTCTTCGGGTAACAACGCCATAAATTGTCAAGTTGACGGGATAAAATTTGTGTAGATTGGATAAATAGATCTCGATAAAACACAAAATAAAATAAGTAATAAAAAGGTGCAGCAAGGTATGTTTGGGTTTTTGGAATAATAGATCTAAAAACAAAAGCAAATGAAAATAGATCCCAAAGCAAATATGATAAAGAATAGACCCGGGGGCCGTAGATTTCACTAGTGGCTTCTCTCAAGAAATAGCACACGGTGGGTAAACAAATTACTATTGGGCAATTGATAGAAGATCGAATAATTATGACAATATCCAAGGCAATGTTCAATATATAGGCATCACGTCCAAGATTAGTAGACTGACTCCCGCCTGCATCTACTACTATTACTCCACACATCGACCGCTATCCAGCATGCATCTAGTGTATTAAGTTCATGGAGAAACAGAGTAATGCAATAAGAATGATGACATGATGGAGAGGGAGGAGAAGGCGTGGAGGATGTAGGCGGCGGTGAGGGAGTTGGCCTTGGTGCCGGTGACATGGGGGTGCAAGGTGAGCGCGCGGAGGTGGGAGGCGGCGGTGTTGTTGGAGCCGAGGGAGAGGAAGAGGGAGCCGAGGTTGGGGGATAGGGTCGGCGGGGAGCGGAGGACGGCCGGGAGGAAGAGAGCGGCGGCGGCGGCGAGGACGGCGAGCATGGAGGGGAGGAGGCGGCCGCGGCGGTGGGGCTTGAACGGCGGAGGCGAGGGGGAGAGGAGGGAGGCGGCGTCGGGGCGGGACATGGCAGGAGATGGGGGGGGTAGCTGGGAGGGAGAGGGGATGCAGGGGAGGAGCTAAGTTGTGGTAACGACTAGCTGCATTTGAAGTGATGATGGGTGCTCTGCTTTGCTCTGTTTCCACACCACCGAGATGGCCGCCTGCCGTTTCTTAACTTGCGGCGATCGCGACGTCTTGTGTTTGTTATGTTTCACAAGTGGGTGCGATGGCAATGCTAGCGCTGCACCTGCCGGCCGTGCGGCAACAATACGTGCCACGGCATCATTTTTGGCCTCCTTCGCTCGGTTCAGTCAGGCTCAGCTAATGCATGATGAAAACCACATTCTATATTTATTTATTTTTGTAAGGATTTTATATTTAATTTGGTTATTCTTCTTTTTAAGAAGGATAACCCCCGATCTTTGCATCAAGACGATCCATGCAGCCATGTATTACTAATAGTGAAAAATCCAGCAGCCAAACACCATGACATATATTATAGGCGAACCAATAGCACACAATTTAGTTGTAAGCACGTGTAGTTGTAAGCACGTGTGGTTATGTGCAAGATATATAGTGTGTTAACTTTTTGTTCCAGTGATAAGGTTACAAGGACACACACTTATATGCAGAACAGAGCAGTTACCCCTCAGCAACATTGCTGAGCACAAGCTTCCCAACAGAGCACTACAATGATGACATGAACAAGATCAATGAATGAACATGTAGCATGGACTGATCATGAAGATCAACACACTAACACGTATAGCCAACTACCATTGACATGGAAAACATTGAAACTACCATACTACCATATAAGCAAACTCTTGATCTTGCCATTAGAAATCATACAACAAGATTAAGAGTTTTCATGCCAACATGCACAGGCCCAATTAGAGCCCTATCAAACCCTTAATAGATCCCAATATCGACACCCTAATTTGACCGGGCATAAACACCCACATCAAGTGCCCTCCTTGCGTTCGATCAGGCCTAGTCTTGGAAATATGCCCTAAAGAAAATAATAAATGTATTATTATATTTCCATGTGCATACTTCAGTTTATATTTCTGTGATATTATTGCATTAGTTCTTCAATATGAGATTCCGAGGAAAATGCAGTTACATGTGGGGAGTTATAAAGACCAAATGAATCCTCAGTCATGCCTCCAGGACTAGCTCATGTATCTGTTGGTAAACGTAGCATGCAATTTAAAAAAAATTCCTATGATCACGCAAGATCTATCTAGGAGATGCATAACAACGCGAGGGGAGAGTGTGTCCACGTACCCTCGTAGACCGAAAGAGGAAGCATTAGGTTAACGCGGTTGATGTAGTCGAACGTCTTCACGATCCAACCGATCCAAGTATCAAACGTGCGGCACCTCCATGTTCAGCACACGTTCAGCTCGATGACATCCCTCGAACGCTTGATCCAGCAGAGGGTTGAGGGAGAGTTTCGTCAGCACGACGGCGTGGTGACGGTGATGCTGATGTGATCCGCGCAGGGCTTCGCCTAAGCACTACGACGCTATGACCGGAGGAGTAAACTGTGGAGGGGGCACCGCACACGGCTAAGAGAACTATTGGTGTCCCTTTGGGGTGCCTCGTCCCCGTATATAAAGGAGGGGATGAGGAGGTGGTGTTGGGGAATGCAGTAATTTCAAAAAAATTCCTACGCACACGCAAGATCATGGTAATGCATAGCAACAAGAGGGGAGAGTGTTGTCCACGTACCCTCGTAGATCGTAAGTGGAAGCATTATGACAACGCGGTTGATGTAGTCGTACGTCTTCATGATCGACCGATCTAGTACCGAAGATACGGCACCTCCGCGATCTGCACACGTTCGGCTCGGTGACGTCCCACGAACTCACGATCCAGCAGAGTGTCGAGGGAGAGCTTCGTCAGCACGACAGCATGATGACGGTGATGATGCTGCTACCGGAACAGGGTTTCGCCTAAGCACCGCTACGATATGACCGAGGTGGATTATGGTGGAGGGTGCACCGCACACGGCTATGAGATCAATGATCAACTTGTGTGTCTATGGGGTGCCCCCCTCCCCCGTATATAAAGGAGTGGAGGAGGGGAGGGGCCGTCCCTCTCTATGGCGCGCCCTAGGGGAGTCCTACTCCCACCGGGAGTAGGATTCCCCCCTTCCATGTAGTAGGAGTAGGAGAGAAGGAAGGGGGGAGAGGAGAAAGGAAAGGGGGGCTCCCAATTCGGATTGGGCTAGGAGGGCGCGCCTCCCACCTTTTTCTTCCCTCTCCTCTTTTCCACTAAGGCCAGTCCATATACTCCCCGGGGGGATCCGGTAACCTCCCGGTACTGCGAAAAATGCCCGAACTCATACGGACCATTCCGATGTCCAAACATGGGCTTCCAATATATCGATCTTTATGTCTCGGCCATTTCGAGACTCCTCGTCATGTCCGTGATCAAATCCAGGACTCCAAACTACCTTCGGTACATCAAAACACATAAACTCGCAATAACGATCGTCACCGAACGTTAAGCGTGCGGACCCTACGGGTTCGAGAACTATGTAGACATGACCGAGACATGTCTCCGGGTCAATAACCAATAGCAGAACCTGGATGCTCATATTAGTTCCTACATATTCTATGAAGATCTTTATCGGTCAAACCGCATAACGATATACATTGTTCCCTTTGTCATCGGTATGTTACTTGCCCGAGATTCGATCGTCGGTATCTCAATACCTAGTTCAATCTCGTTACCGACAAGTCTCTTTACTCATTCCGTAATGCATCAGCCCGTAACTAACTCAATAGTCACATTGCTTGCAAGGCTTATAATGATGTGCATTACCGAGAGCGCTCAGAGATACATCTCCGATAGACGGAGTGACAAATCCTAATCTTGATCTATGCCAACTCAGCAAACACCATCTGTCGGTGTCAAAACCGGCAGATCTTGGGTAGGGAGTCCCGAACTGTGCGCCTAGGCGGATGGTAACAGGAGGCAGGGGACACGAAGTTTTACCCAGGTTCAGGCCCTCTTGATGGAGGTAAAACCCTACGTCCTGCTTGATTAATATTGATGATATGGGTAGTACAAGAGTAGATCTACCACGAGACAGAGAGGCTAAACCCTAGAAGCTAGCATATGGTATGATTATATCTTGTCCTATGGACTAAAACCCTCCGGTTTATATAGACATCGGAGAAGGCTAGGGTTACACAAGGTCGGTTACAAAGGAGGAGATATGCATATCCGTATTGCCTAGCTTGCCTTCCATGCCAAGTAGAGTCCCATCCGGACACGAGACGAAGTCTTCAATCTTGTATCTTCATAGTCTAACAGCCCGGCCAAAGAATATAGTCCAGCTGTCCGGAGACCCCCTAATCCAGGACTCCCTCAGTAGCCCCTGAACCAGGCTTCAATGACGATGAGTCCGACGCGCAGTATTGTCTTCGGCATTGCAAGGCGGGTTCCTCCTCTGAATACATCACGGAAGAATTTGAATACAATGATAGTGTCCAACCCTGCAAAATAAGTTTCCACATACCACCATAGAGAGAATAATATTTCCACAAATCTAGTCTGCTGACACGTTTTGGCAACACGACATTATGCCATGGCACGGTAATTATTCGAACCATTTTTCTTCAACCAGCTCCACACATAATGCGAGGCAGTTTTTTGACACGTCTTGTCAAAGTAGAGATCGTGTTCCCCTAATTACGGGATTCTCATCAATACGGTCATGGGTAACCCAACCGTATCTAGGACTCCTAGATTATAGGCAAGTCCCAAATGGCCACGGAGAGGACGCTTGATATTCACCCTCTTTATAAAGGGACAAGGCTTTTACTCTTTCCCTCCCGTGCTCAATCGAATCCTTCCCCCGCCTCGAGTTCTAACACCCAAAACCCAGGTCAGGTGCTCCGGACCTTCAATCATGTCCGGATCTAGCCTTCAAGGCCGGTGGATGCCCTCCTCCGTTACAGAAGAAGATATCAAGAAGTTGAGGGAGGCCAGATACCTGACCGCTGAGGTTTCGCATCGGCTACCTGCCCGAGGGCAGGTCGTCCCTACTCCTGAACCCAACGAAAACGTCGTGTTCATCTCCCACTTCCTCCGAGGTCTAGGCCTCACTCTGGATCCCTTCATTAGGGGGCTGATGTTTTATTACGGGCTAGATTTCCATGATCTAGCCTCGGACTCCTTTCTCCACATGTCATCATTTATTGTTGTATGTGAGGCCTTCCTCCGTATTACCCCTCACTTCGGCCTATGGCTCAAGACCTTTGACGTGAAGCCGAAGATGGTCGAGGGGCAGCATGTAGCGTGCGGAGGTGCATTAATAAGCAAGATCGCCGGAGCTCCATGGCCAAAGGGTTCTATTCCAGAGGTGTCCGGATTATGGCAACGGGAGTGGTTCTACATCACAGCCCCCAGAAGTGCCAAGTGGGCGGCTGCCCCTGCTTTCCGCTCAGGCCCTCCACCACAACGGATGTCATGGATTAGCAGAGGGCTGAGCTGGGGTCCCGCCAAGGACGTGCCTGTACTACAAAGCCACATTCAAAATCTCTTCGAAGGAGATTTCAGTTTTATTATGGTAATGCAAGTCATGCTGGTTCGATGAATCCAGCCATGCAAACGCCGGCCCCTTCGCATGTGGGAGTTCAACCCAGAAGGACCGCGCGCTATTCAGAATTTCCCCGGCCTGACGCACGAGGAGATGTATAGATCATTCTACGGACCCCAGATAGAGTGTCGGATACTACCGAGGACGTGGGCCTGAGCAACAACCGCACCGCTGATCAAGTAAGTTATCCTCTAGCCGAACACACCGTCTTTCATTTATCATGACGTTATTCTGAGAAATCGCTCTTTGACCAGGATTGGATAACAAAGGCGAAGATGATTCGGTGTTCGGCCCCCCTTCCTGAGGGTTTGGAAAATCCGGTACCGGAAAAGATGCTCGAGCTAGCACCTTGCCCGGAGCCCTCAAAGGAAGACAAAGGGGGGAATAATGAGGGCAAAAGTGGGCCTCCACCGCTACCTATTCCGACCGAGGGAACGAGCGCCTCCATGAGGGAGGATAACCAAGGAGAGGAATCTGACATTCTCTCACCCCGGGGAAGGAAGAGGACTACCTCTGAAGATCCGGAAACCAAGGTTTCCAGCGGGAGAAGAGATCTCCACCAGAGGGTCCTGCCTTGAAGGGTGCTCTTGCCGCACAAAGTCCGCGCGGGGATCAGCCCTCTAACGAGCTGTAAGTAATTAAAAAGTACTTTAATAGCGAAGATATATTACCTTACCTCTGAGGAAAATAATCGAAGTATTTATCTTGCAGTTCGGATCTTAGCCCTTCTCAGCAGAGCTCGTCTTCGGGGGATCTTCTTCCGGAGATGATGGAGAGCGAAACGCCTCCTCCGGACTCCTCCGCTCAAGAAGCGGGCGATCTTGAAGTGTCATCATGGAGGGCCTCTCCAGATCCGGTGAGGCCAGAAGATAATCCTATAGTCACCCGAAGTCCCCAGCGTTCGGCTCTTGAAGAGAGCAAACAGAAGAGTTCGGCACCGTCTGGTATGCGGTCGGACGTACTGAGAGAGCTGTTGGAGCGAGCGGCCATCTCAGAAGAACACAGTACATTGATGGGTATGGTGATGGAAAGGATTTCATCCGCCGAAAGCGGGTTGCATGATGCCTTTATGAGTCTACTGATGGGCTTTGAGGTACGTAAAATGATGTACATTTGTGATGGTACCACACATTTTTAGGTGTGCCCTGTGTAGATAGTAGCCCCTGAGACTCTGGTTGTCGCTGAAAATGGCGGCAAACAGAGGATCGTAGTCCCCGGCAATAACCATACCGCTTTAATGTGCAGGTAGTGGGAGCTCCGGTGGCTAGCGGGACTCATGAGTTTGCCGAACTGAAGCGGCAACTAGATGCGGCGGATGCCGACATCGAGCTTGTTAACAAGAGGCTTGACGAGGCACAGGGGAAGTGGTATTTTCTGGTGAATGCCACATAGTAAGAGCAGCATGATGCCAGTATCTTTAATATGTTGTGACTGCAGATGGAGCTGCCACCGTGGAAACCCTGCGGGCGGAACTTGCCCGAGCCAAAGAACAAGCAAGGATTAGTAATGCGGCTGCTTTGAAGGCGGCCGAAGAGTTGAAAGTCGAGAAGGCCGTGCATTGCGAGAGCAAAGAGAAGATGGCCATAAAGTTAAAAGACACTGCCGACCGTTGCCAGTTCCTTGAAAAAGAAAACCGAGCGAAGGCAACGGACCTTGAAAAGGCCACGATGGCGAACAAAGACACCCGCTCTGCTATGAGAGCGAAGAAGGAGGAGCTGCATGAAGCCAGGGATATTGTGGCTGGGAAGCCCTTTATGCTGCGGAGGAAGTTCGGAGATCTGCGGTATGCCCCTCTGGATCGGCTGTGGAGTTCGGCAGACGCATATATGGACTTGGCGGCGAGCGCTGTTGATGCGGCCAAATACTTCCGAGATCAAACAGATCGTGAAGTGGACAAGCTGTTCTGGTCACAATTTAACGTTCCAGAGCGTCCACTTCCGTTGACTGATCAACTAGCCGAATGGGCCGAACTCAATAGGTTGTCCGGACTCGCCATGAGGTCTGTCGTGGACCAGCTGTGGCCGGAAAAGCCGAAGCCGAACAACTATTTCAGCTTAGTGCAGCAGTTCCTTGGTGCGGTGCCGCGCATCAATGCGATGAAGAGGTCGGCGTGCATAGAAGGCTCGCGGATGGCCCTTGCCCGTGTTAAAGCATACTGGGCGGGGATGGATGCTACCACTGTTGCGCGTAGGGTTCGGCCATAGGCCGAGTGGCTGCCGAGCACTATTTCGAAGAGGTTCTCGAGGGTGCCCATTTGATAGAGGCCCAGTGCTCGAAGAATATTATGTTTGAGTGACATGTATTCCCATTGTAAACACAATGTTTTTATGAAATTCATTAAGGCTATGTTTATACTTTTGCCTGAAAGTAATATGATGCCTCATGTGCGGCCGTTTATGTATACATGTGTATAACCTGAAAGATTGCAGTCGTTGGCTTTAGCCCCCACACATATGATGCGAAGGTGTTCGCAGAAGACGCGTGTTCACACTTTACCCAACATCTTGGTCCTATTAAGGAGGTGATAGCGCAGCGAACGAGGCAACCGGACTATAATGCTTTAACACTTTCACTTAGCCATAGGAGTTTGACGGTGGGGCTACTATATAGCCCCTGGTGGCTCCGCACTCTCCCGAATTTGGGGTGCGTACATGCCTGGCCGGGAAACGGCCCTTCGTTAAGGCAGAGGAATTCTAACATTCCGATAGGTCATCGAGTGGTTGACCAGTCTCACGCTATATCATGACAGTCAATTTTCGGATTTCTCTACTGAGGTGCTCGTCCGGATGACCCGGGGCACAATCGCAGTAGTTCTCCTAGTGCTACCTTAGCCAATAGAGCGGAACGTAAGGTACCAAAACATAGGAGCTGGGCAAACCCAGCATTTGACCAAAGACATGATTCGGAGCTGATGCATATAGGGCCAAACTCGTGACGTCGAACACTCCCTAAGGTATTCGGTCTTTATGGTATGAACCAGGCCTAATCAGTGCCCTTTGTGAGAAGCCCCTAGTGTTCAGGTACGTGCATTATTCTGACGTGGCCACATGCCAAGACGCCAGCATCCTTCTCAATTATACGGAGAATCCGAGGGATGTGTATCAACAAGAGACAGTAAAAAAGGTTGACGCAGGGTCTTAATCTATAAAGAATCCTTGGAACGGGTCCCTCCTGCACGTCTGCGCCTGTGTCTCCGTTGTGCCGTATCCTGGACGGGTGTAGCACGGTGGTCATCTATAAAAGAGAGGAACTTAGGTGAAAAGTTGTCGTGCAAAATGGTAGGTTTTTTGAAAAAAACCATGTATAATTGAAGATGAGTAAAAATTGCCACTTGTATGCGCGTGTTGAGCCCCTTGTATTTGTGATAGGGGTGTGGCCATAAAACCTGTACAAATTACATACAGCTGCGCCGAACTCGTCTAACCGTGTCCGTGGTCTTGGAGACCTATCGAATACTTTAGTTGGCGAGGCCGTTTTAGTGTGTGGCTGCCCAGGCAGCCGCATTCTCTTCGGCGCGCAGAGATCGCTCCATATTTCCATTTACTGTAATGATGCCACGTGGACCGGGCATCTTAAGCGTGAGGGAAGCGTAGTGCGGTATTGCGTTAAAGCGAGCGAAAGCTTCGCGTCCAAGTAGTGGTTGATAGCCACTTTGGAACGGAGCAATGTGGAAGGTTAAATTTTCGCTACGGAAGTTATCGGGGAAGCCGAATATAACTTCTAGTAGCAGGGAGCCCGTGCAGTGAGCCCCTGGGCCTGGCATTACTCCTTTAAAGGTAGTATTGTTGTGGCAAATTTTCGTTGGGTCTATCCCCATTTTGCGGATTGTGTCCTAATATATCAGGTTTAGACTGCTGCCACCGTCCATCAGGACTCGTGTGAAATGGTATCCGTCAATTATTGGATCTAATACTAAGGCTGCCCATCCTGCATGCCGGATATTTGCTGAGTAATCCCAATGGTCGAAAGTGATCGGTTGAGCCGACCAGTGGCAGGACTCCGCGGTGATAGGCCCTTGGGCATATTTCTCTGGGAGTGCTGCTTTATTTCTCCCCTTGATCACGTGTAACATGTTTACTGTTTTGACTTCTGGTGGAAATTTCTTTTGCTCCCCAGTGTCTTGCTTGAGAGGCTCATCCTCGTCTTCGCTTGGTGTATCCTCCCCCTTGTGTACGGCGTTCAGCTTGCCGGACTGCTTGAAGACCCAACATTCTCTGTGGGTATGATTAGCGGGTTTACCAGGGGTGCTATCGATCTGACATATTTGGTCTAAAATTTTGTTCAGGCTGGTTAGTTCATCTCTGGCGCCTTTAGGGGGCGGCTTTTGCTGACCTGGCCGAGAGCTTCTGAATCTGGCGTTTACTGCCGTGCTCTTTGGGCTGTCTTCTTTATTCCGGCGCTTATTATTTTTGCTGCGTCGTGATTTCTCGTTTTCATCTCTAACTTTGGATGTACTTGGGTCGCTGGTGCTGCATCTGGCTAGCCAGCTGTCCTCACCCGCGCAAAAGCGGGTCATGAGGCTTCTTAATGCTGCCACTGTTCTCGGCTTTTCTTGACCGAGGTGTCTAGCAAGCCATTCATCACGGACGCTATGCTTAAAAGCTGCCAAGTCTTCGGCGTCCGGACAGTTGACTATTTGGTTCTTTTTAGTAAAAAAACCTGTTCCAAAGCTTTCAGGCTGACTCTCTGAGCTGTTGAGTTATATGACTCAAATCATCCGCATCCGGAGGTCGGACATAAGTCCCTTGAAAATTTGCCCGAAAAGCATCTTCGAGCTCTTCCCAGCTTCCAATGGAGTTTTCGGGGAGGCTTTTAAGCCAGTGCCGAGCTGGCCCTTTGAGCTTGAGGGGTAAGTACTTGATGGCGTGGAGATCATCTGCTCAAGCCATATTGATATGGAGGATATAGTCCTCAATCCAGACCCCAGGGTCTGTTGTTCCGTCGTATGCCTCTATGTTTACGGGTTTGAATCCCTCTGGAAATTCATGGTCCAGCACATCATCGGTGAAACATAGGGGGTGTGCGGCACCCCTGTATCTGGGTTTACCGTGTTGTTCGGATGTTTGTTGTGTTGCCGTGGTCCGGCGATGGTTCACCCTACTCTAACCCTGGGTCTGTATGATCGTTGTTTCTGCCGAGGCGGGATTTGGAGTGGCGCTTACGCCGCCGCTTTGACTGCTTCTCGAGGGGACAACCCTTCATTGCGTCCTTCTGTTCCTCGTGGTCGTTTTCTTTTGGTGTGTCCACCATGTATACGTCATGTGATGAAGTGGGCGTCCAGTGCCCTGTGGGCAGTAGTTCCTGTTCGTCTCCTGCATCGTCGTCCATACCGTTGATGTCTTCGGAGTCGAAGTAGAGCATGTCGGTTAGGTCATCGACAGTGGCTACTAAGTGGGTGGTGGGTGGGCGGTGAATTTTGACGCCATCCGCATCCCAATCCTGCCGGACATAGTTCGGCCAGGATTCTCTTGACAAGGAAAGAGACCTTAATGAGCTCAGTATGTCGCCAAGGGGTGAGTGCTGAAAAATATCCGCGGAGGTAAACTCCATGATCGGCACCCAATTGGATTCGCTAGGAACGGGCGCAGGCGGTTCGGAGTCCGTGGCCGGAGAGAGATCCGACAGTTTGTCAACACGGCTCTTGTGCAGAGTAAGGTCGATGTTCAGCTCAGTCGCCGATGGGGTTAAGGCGTCCGTGGCGGGGTCCATCCACCTGTCCATGGACGGCGCAACTGGCTCCGAATTGAGGGTCGGAGCGGCTGTTGGTGCGATCTCCTGAACACTGTCGAATGGTTGAGCTAAATCGTACTCATCATGACCGCGTGACGCACAAGGCAGAGGCTCGAATCCGTCGAAGATCAAGTCTCCACGGATATCGGCCGTGTAGCTTAAGCTTCCAAACCTGGCCTGATGGCCAGGGGCGTAGCTTTCAATCTGCTCCAGATGGCCAAGCGAATTGGCCCGCAGTGCAAAGCCGCCGAATACAAAAATCTGTCCGGGGAGAAAAGTCTCACCCTGGACTGCATCGCTAATGATGATAGAAGGAGCCATCAAGCCTAACGGCGATGACACAGAGGAACTCTCAATGAAAGCACCAATGTCGGTGTCAAAACCGGCAGATCTCGGGTAGGGGGTCCCGAACTATGTGTCTAGGCGGATGGTAACAGGAGGCAGGGGACACGAAGTTTTACCCAGGTTCGGGCCCTCTTGATGGAGGTAAAACCCTACGTCCTGCTTGATTAATATTGATGATATGGGTAGTACAAGAGTAGATCTACCATGAGATCAGAGAGGCTAAACCCTAGAAGCTAGCCTATGGTATGATTGTATCTTGTCCTACGGACTAAAACCCTCCAGTTTATATAGACACCGGAGAGGGCTAGGGTTACACAAGGTCGGTTACAAAGGAGGAGATATGCATATCCGTATTTCCTAGCTTGCCTTCCACGCCAAGTAGAGTCCCATCCGGACACGAGACGAAGTCTTCAATCTTGTATCTTCATAGTCTAACAGTCCGGCCAAAGAATATAGTCCGGCTGTCCGGAGACCCCCTAATCCAGGACTCCCTCACCATCGGAGACACCTGTAGAGCATCTTTATAATAACCCAGTTACGTTGTGACATTTGATAGCACACAAGGTGTTCCTCCGGTATTTGAGAGTTGCATAATCTTATAGTCAGAGGAACATGTATAAGTCATGAAGAAAGCAGTAGCAATGAAACTGAACGATCATTATGCTAAGCTAATGGATGGGTCTTGTCCATCACATCATTCTCTAATAATGTGATCCCGTTCATCAAATGACAACACATGTCCATGGCTAGGAAACTTAACCATCTTTGATTAACGAGCTAGTCAAGTAGAGGCATACTAGGGACACTCTGTTTGTCTATGTATTCACACATGTACTAAGCTTTCGGTTAATACAATTCTAGCATGAATAATAAACGTTTATCATGGTATAAGGAAATATAAATAACAACTTTATTATTGCCTCTAGGGCATATTTCCTTCAATCTCCCACTTGCACTAGAGTCAATAATCTAGTTCACATCGTCATGTGATTTAACACCAATAGTTTACATCTTTATGTGATTAGTTCACATTTCCATGTGACTAACACCCAAAGGGTTTACTAGAGTGAATAATCTAGTTCACATCGCTATGTGATTAACACCCAAAGAGTGATCATGTTTTGCTTGTGAGAGAAATTTAGTCAACGGGTCTACCACATTCAGAGCCGTATGTATTTTGCAAATTTTCCGTGTCTACATTGCTTTGCACGGAGCTACTCTAGCTAATTGCTCCCACTTTCAATATGTATCTAGATCGAGACTTAGAGTCATCCAGATCAGTGTCAAAGCTTTGCATCGACGTAACTCTTTACGACGAACTCTTTGTCACCTCCGTAACCGAGAAACATTTCCTTATTCCACTAAGGATATTTTTGACCGCTGACCAGTGATCCACTCCTGGATCACTATTGTACCCTCTTGCCAAACTTATGGCGATGTACACAATAGGTCTGGTACACAACATAGCATACTTTGTAGAACCTATGACTGAGGCATAGGGAATGTCTTTTCATTGTCTTTCAATTTTCTGTCGTAGTCGGTTTTTGAGTCTTTGCTCAACTTCACACCTTGCAACACAGGCAAGAACTCCTTCTTTGACTGTTCCATTTCGAACTACTTCAAAATCTTGTCAAGGTATGTAATCATTGAAAATATATCAAGCGTCTTGATCTATCTCTATAGATCTTGATGCTCAATATGTAAGTAGCTTCACCGTGGTCTTTCTTTGAAAAACTCCTTTCAAACATTCCTTTATGCTTTCCAGAAAATTCTACATTATTTCCGATCAACAATATGTCATTCACATATACTTATCAGAAATGCTGTAGTGCTCCCACTCACTTTCTTGTAAATACAGGCTTCACCACAAGTCTGTATAAAACCATATGCTTTGATCACTTTATCAAAGCATATATTCCAACTCCGAGATGCTTGCACCAGTCCATAGATGGATCGCTGGAGTTTGCTCACTTTGTTAGCACCTTTAGGATCAACAAAACCTTCTGGTTGCATCATATACAACTCTTCTTTAACAAATCCATCAAGGAATGCAGTTTTGACATCCATTTGCCAGATTTCATAAAATGCAGCAACTCCTAACATGATTCGGACAGACTTTTAAGCATCGATACGAGTGAGAAAATCTCATCATAGGAAATGATGAAGCTATGCACCTAGGGTAGGGTCATAGGCCTGACCTAGACGCCCTCCCCAAGGACATCACCCTAAAGCCAGAAGCATTCAAAGGGTACCATCATCCACTCGACCAGAGACATTCCACTCAGAAGAATCAATGTCACTCGACCGTCACAGAAATCACTCGACAAACAGAAGATCTAAAGTCACTCTACACAGCAACGGTTGGGCGTTTACTCATAGACTTAACTATCATTTATAGCACTTTAATACAGACGTTACCTGTAACGCTCCTTCTTTATGTACATTGAACCCCGCGTAACGGAGGGGAGCTGGGGTCCTGGCGCACTCTATATAAGCCACCCCCTCCTCCAGGACAGGGGTTCGCATCTTTTGTAAACTCACACATGCATATAATCCAGTCGACCGCCTCCGGGCACCGAGACGTAGGGCTGTTACTTCCTCCGCGAAGGTCCTGAACTCGTAAACTCGTGTGTACAACTACTCCATAGCTAGGATCTTGCCTCCTCATACCTACCCCCCATTATACTGTCAGTCTTAGATACACGACAGTTGGCGCCCACCGTGGGGCAGGTGTCTTAGCAGTTTGTTAGAGAAGTTGCGATTTTTCCGATTCCCGTCATCATGGTTTCCGGCGGAGGATTGGCTGAAGACCGCGATATCCGTCTAGGCGCGCTTGTCTTATCGCCAACGACTCCGCTTGGCTCCATGAGGCTCCACTCGACGTCGAGGGGCTCCCCGTCCGCGGGGTGACGCACTTCCGCGCATGCGTCTGCGACATCCTTCTTCAGCAGACATCGGCTCAGTATCAGTCGGCTCCTACGACAACCTCGCTTTTCATTGTTCGCCGACGCTAGCGATCCGGTCGGTCGCGGCTTCAGCGGTGGGTGAGGCATGCGGTGGCCCGCCAATCGGCCACCCCACAAATCGCGGCGATCGAGCCCGATGAAACTCTCTACAGCCTGTTCGATTTGTCGAATGGCTCCGTCGAGACTGCATCCGAGTGCGACAGCAGCGACCCCGTGGCGGAATTCTTGTTGGTCAATGGACCACGCAGTCCTCCTGGCTTCACCCGTGAAGATGGTGGTGATGGCGTCGGCGACCCATCACATGTCCACGAGGAGTACCGCCCCGAACCCCTCTCTTCGCAGTGGAGGGAAGAGCTTCGCCGTCGTAATATGGATGCACTTCACACTCCTATCGTTGGAGAAACCCCCGAGGCCCAGGCCTTGGAGGAGGCGCGCCTGGCCAACTTGGCTGAGCGCACTCGATTGGAGAACCTCCAGCGCGCACTCGATGAGCGTGCTCGGCAGCGGATTCCTGAGTCCAGTCGACGACAACTTTTTCTGCCTCCGACTCAGGTATACCGAACTTCGATCCAGAATCTCACAGCTGCAACTCGAATAGCAGAGTCAATTCAACCTTCCCAGTCAGAAGCTGCCGAGGTTTGATGCAGATCCGGGCTTTACTCCGGGCAGCAGGAGAGCAAAATACAGCAGTATCTCAGTCGCGGAATAGGATTCATAGCAGATCTGTGGTGGCAGATACTGTCCAATCTGCTCACCGCCCAAGATCACCTCCGCGGTGTGAGGGACGTGGGCACCAGCAAGATCAGTATAGGAACCGTGAGCAGTATGATCATCGACTCGACCACGATGACCGTCGTCGAGTGCCCACGCCTCCTCCGAGGAGTGGGTCATACGTGCCTCGGCGGCAAGATGACAGGCGCCCCCACAGCGACGAACGAAGAATTCCGGTCGACCCCAAAGAGCCAGGCTTTGATGCAAGATCTATCCTCGTTCAAGGTATGGTTGATAGGAATAGGGCTCACAGAGAAGGCCACGATAGAGATCATCCGACTGGAAGCAGGGTGCATGTTTCAGGACCCGAGTGTTTCAGCAGAGCCATCAGAGCAGCAGTGATTCCTCCCAACTTCAGGTTGGCGACTGGAGTCAGCAAGTTCACCGGCGAATCCAAGCCAGACACTTGGCTTGAGGACTACCGAGTGGCTGTGCAGATTGGTGGCGGCAATGACGATGTGGCTATGAAGCACCTTCCCTTGATGTTGGAGGGCTCAGCCAGAGCGTGGCTGAATCAGTTGGCTCCTGGTAGCATATATAGTTGGGAAGAACTTGCCCGAGTGTTTGTTAGAACCTTTGAAGGTACTTGCAAAAGGCCGGCAGGGTTGACAGAATTGCAGTGTTGTGTTCAGAAACCAAATGAAACCTTGAGGGATTATATCCAGAGATGGATCACGTTACACCATACAGTGGAGAATGTGTCAGATCACCAAGCAATCTGTAGGCGAAGAGGAAGACCGACTCCGGAGTGGCAAGCACAAAACAGTCGCCCAAGAAACCAGAGGAGGGAATTCTAGTCGAAAACAGAAGCGAAAGGCTGAACCAGCTGCTCCTGGTGAAGCTTTAGTTGTTGCCCAAGGAAAGTTCAAAGGAAAGCCCAAAGGGCCTTGGACTCCCAAAAAAGTTAAGGATAAAGATGGGAATGATGTGTTGGATCTACCGTGCCATATTCATACCAAAAAATATGAAGAGGGGAACATCATTTACCCTAAACACACCACTCGACAGTGTCGTTTCCCAATCCAACAGTTCCGAGAGAAACAACCCAAGGAGAAGGAAAAGGAGTCGGATGGAGGTGAGGATAGGGAAGAAGATGATGATGGTTTTCCCAACGTCAATTCCACGCTGATGATTTTTGCTGATGTTGAAAGAAAAAGTCGATTGCAAGTTATTAATAGAGAAGTAAACATGGTTGCTCCAGCAACACCAAATTATCTGAAGTGGTCCCAGACTGCCATCACATTCGACCAGTGGGACCATCCAACCCATATAGCCACCCCTGGGAGGCAAGCACTGGTGGTCGACCCAGTAGTTGAAGGCACTCGATTGACTAAAGTGCTGATGGATGGCGGCAGTGGCCTGAATATCCTTTATGCTGAAACCTTGAAGGGAATGGGCATTCCGATGTCCAAGTTTAGTGAAAGCAACATGAGTTTCCACAACGTTATACCTGGCAAGAAGGCTCAGTCACTCGGCCAAATCACCCTTGATGTGGTTTTCGGCGATTCCAAGAATTACCACAAGGAAAAGTTGACATTTGAGGTAGTGGATTTCAAGAGTGCTTACCATGCTATTCTAGGTAGGCCCGCTTATGCACGTTTTATGGCTTGACCATGTTACGTGTATCTAAAATTGAAGATGCCTGGTCCTAGAGGAGTAATCACTGTCACTGGCAATCGGCAGAAGGCAGAAGAGTGCTTTCAAAAGGGCTCAAAAATTGCCGATGCACAAATGGCAGTAGTAGAACTGCAAGAATATCAGAAAAATGTAGAATCGAGTGATTTGCCGCGAGCCAAGAAGCCTACCACAGATTCTGCATTTCAGTCGTCCGGTGAAACGAAGTTGATTCATATTCACTCGACCGATCCCAATGCTGCTTCGACCCATATCTCAACAACACTCGACAGCAAATAGGAAGAAGCGCTCATCCAGCTCCTCCGTGAGAACTGGGACATCTTTGCATGGAAACCTTCTGACATGCCGGGTGTACCTAGGGGACTGGCTGAGCATCGTTTGTGAGTCGACCCAAAAGTAAAACCAGTCAAGGAACATCTCTGACGGTCCGCTGTCCAGAAGAGAAAAGTAATTGGTGAGGAAGTGGCTCGGCTCCTGGAAGTTGAGTTCATCCGAGAAGTCTACCACTCCTAGTGGCTCGCCAATGTTGTCATGGTCCCCAAGAAGGACGATTCACTTTGCATGTGTATTGACTTCAAGCATATCAATCGGGCCTTCCCGAAAGATCATTTTCCTCTCCCCCGCATCGACCAAATCATCGACTCAACTGCGGGGTGTGAGCATTTGTCTTTTTTGGACGCCTATTCCGGGTACCATTAGATCCGACTATATGGACCTGATGAGATAAAAACGGCTTTCATCACTCCATTCGAATGCTTCTGTTATGTCACCATGCCATTCGGCTTGAAGAACGCCGAAGCCACATTCATGAGGATGATCCAGAAGTGTTTGGTCACTCAAATCAGTCAGAATGTGGAAGCATACATGGATCACATTGTGGTCAAGTCACGTAAAGGTTCCGACCTGCTGGCTGACCTTGCTGAAACCTTTGCCAATCTTAGAAGATATGATATCAAGCTTGATCAATCAAAGTGCACATTCGGAGTTCCTGGCGAAAAGTTACTCGGTTTCCTCGTTTCCGAACGAGGGATCGATGCTAACCCAGAGAAAGTTGGTGCTATACTTCGGATGAAACGCCCTGTGCGTGTGCACGATGTCCAGAAGCTTACTGGTTGTTTGGCCACCTTGAGTCGATTCATTTCTCGCCTCGGTGAAAAGGCATTGCCTCTTTACCGACTGATGAAGAAGTCTGATTAGTTCGAGTGGACTCCCGAAGCTGATGCAGCGTTTGCAGAGCTCAAAGCCCTGCTTTCCACCCAGCCGGTGCTTGCTACAGCAATCAGCAAAGAACCTTTACTGCTTTATATTGCAGCCACTGGACAAGTTGTCAGTACAATACTCACGGTCGAGCGGGAGGAAAAAGGAAAAGCCTATAAAGTTCAACACCCAGTATATTATGTTTTTGAAGTTCTGACTCCGTCGAAGCAAAGATATCCACATTATCAGAAGCTTGTTTACGGGATTTACATGACCACGAAGAAGGTTGCACACTATTTCTCCGATCATTCCATTACAGTTGTCAGCGATGCTCCATTATCGGAGATTCTGAACAACAGAGATGCAACTGGTCGGGTGGCAAAGTGGGCGATTGAACTCCTTCCCCTGGACATCAAATTCGAGGCAAAGAAAGCTATCAAGTCCCAAGCAATAGCTGATTTCCTCGCCGAGTGGATCGAACAACAACTTCCGGCCCAAATTCACTCGGAGCATTAGACCATGTTCTTCGATGGGTCCAAGATGCTGAATGGTTCCGGTGCTGGGGTGGTGTTGGTATCCCCCCGTGGTGACAAACTCAGCTATGTTCTCCAGATTCACTTTGATTCCTCCAACAATGAAGCTGAATATGAAGCACTTCTGTACGGGTTGTGTATGGCCATTTCACTCGGCGTCCGTCGCCTCATGGTCTATGGTGACTCGGATTTAGTGGTCAATCAGGTGATGAAGGAGTGGGACGTCAGAAGCCCAGCTATGACTGGTTATTGCAATGCAGTGAGAAAGTTAGAAAAGAGGTTTGAGGGGTTAGAGCTCCATCACATCCCCCGACTGAAAAATCAAGCAGCCGATGATCTGGCAAAGATAGGCTCCAAGAGGGAAGCCATTCCCAACAATGTGTTCTTGGAGCATATTCATACACCTTCGGTTCAAGAATATCCCTTCCACTGAAGATCCCCCGCAGCCGAAGAGTGCCACCGATCCGACTAAAATCAAGGTTCTAGCCGTGGTCGATTTGATCATGGAGGTTTTGGTCATCACCCCCGATTGGACAATACCATATATCACGTACATTCTTAGAAAGGTGCTCCCAGAGGATGAAGAAGAGGCTCGACAGATCATCCATCGATCTAAAGCCTTTACTGTGATAAGAGGATAGTTGTTCAGAGAAAGTGTGACTGGAGTTTGCCAGAAATGCATAACACCTGAAGAAGGTCGAGTGATCCTCAATGACATCCACTCGGGGACCTGTAGTCACCATGCGTCCTCTCGGACCATTGTGGCCAAAGCATACCGAGCGGGATTTTACTGGCCACGGGCAAATGATATGCCAAAAGAAAGTCGACAAGTGTGAAGGTTGCCAGTTTTACTCCAACATGTCTCACAAGCCTACGTCGGCCCTGAAGACCATTCCACTCGTCTGGCCCTTTGCTGTTTGGGGATTGGACATGGTTGGACCTCTGAGGACTGGTAGGAGTGGATTCACTCATGTGCTTGTAGCAGTCGACAAGTTCACCAAGTGGATTGAGGCCAAGCCTATCAAGAACCTTGAAGCCAGTACTGCTATCAGCTTCATCAGAGAGTTAACATTCAGATATGGTGTTCCACACAGCATCATCACTGACAACGGGTCAAACTTCGATTCCGATGAGTTCAGAACTTTTTGTCCTTCCCAAAGTACTCATGTAACACCCCGGATGTAACTTTCCCTATTTGTACTCCAACTCTTGCCGTTTCCGGCGTTAAGTTAATTTATTTCCTCGGGTTCGGATTTTGTCTCCGTGTGTTGTTGTCGTTGTCATGCATCTCATATCATGTCATCATGTGCATTGCATTTGCATACGTGTTCATCTCATGCATTCGAGCATTTTCCCCGTTGTCCGTTTTGCATTCCGGCGCTTCGTTCTACTCCGGTGGTCATTTCTAGCTTTCTTTGGTGTGTGGGGTTTAAACATTTCCGGATTGGACCGAGACTTGCCAAGCGGCCTTAGTTTACTACCGGTAGACCGCCTGTCAAGTTTCGTATCATTTGGACTTCGTTTGGTACCCCAACGATTAACCGAGGGACCGAAAAGGCCTCGTGTGTGTTGCAGCCCAACACCCCTCCAATTTGGCCCAAAACCCACCAAACTCTACTCCATGTCCTAGAGCGTTCGATCACGATCGCGTGGCCGAAAACCGCACCTCATTTGGACTCTCCTAGCTCCCTCTATGCCTATTTAAAGACCCCCCGTTTTTCGGATCTCCTCCTTCCCCCGAAACCCTAGAAATCATCTCCGCACGGCCGGACACGTCCGTCGCTGCCGGACAAAGCCGCCGCCGCCCCCGCGCCCAGTCAGATCGCGCCACGTGGCCCCGCCCGGCATCCGCCGCCGCCAGCCCGCGAGGCCCGGGGCGGGCCCTCCCCGGCCCGCATCGCCGCGCCGCCCGCGCCCTCCTCCTCCCGGCGCCGCGGCCGCGCCCGACGCGCCGCCGCCGCCGGCTTCGCGCCGCCACCGCCGCCGCCAGCCGCAGCCGCCGCCCCGCTCGGGCTCGTCGCCGGCCACCGCGGCCGACCCGAGCCGCCGCCGCCCCGTTCGCCGCCCCTCGCCGCCTCCTCCCTCACCGGCCGGCGTGCCTCCCCTCGCCAAGTCCGGCGACATTCCGGCGGTGAACAGTAACTCCGGCGACCTCGTAATCCGCGCAAATCTCAGATCTGAAATCCTAACCCTAGGTCGTTTTTTTTCACTAAGTCCCAGAATTCTTGATCCATATGCTCATGTTCGCAGCTCCGTAACTTTGCATCCGTAGCTCCGATTTGGGCATATAGCATATCAAAATGTTCCTCTCAGAGAGTACATCATTTCATTCCATTGCATCATTTTCATTTGAGCTCATCGTGATGTCCGAAATGCTGTTAGAAGAGGGATACTTGAGTTAATTGTCACATCTGTTACTCCGTTTAGCACTTTTGTCATTTTTGCCATGATTAATGTGTGCATGCTATGCCCGTGAGTTCTACATATGTTTTGTTAAGAGTTTTGTCATCTCTCCAGAGGTGCAACCCATGTATTTTTAGGATGTGTGTGGTGACTTGTGCAAGCTTGCAAAGTGGCGCACTTGCTAATTCTGTTTTCAGGGACTTAGTATTTTCACTAAGTCCCGGGATTGTTTATCTCATGATGCCATATGTTCATGTTGTTTCCTAGTGATCCGTGCCTCTTTTGGGGATGATCAGTAAGGGAGTTTTGTTAATATTGTAGTGCTCTATCCATCCATGTCTTTGTTTGCAATTATGGAGCACCCTAGCTTGAGTCAATCAAGCTCTACTTTTGCTTCGTTGCGAATCTGGGCAGATCGTCAACTTGTTTGCGATTTTGCCGATGTTATTGTAGTTGATCCGTGCATGCTATGCCATTGTTGTTGCCATGTATAGCTTGCATTTTGTTCCTTCTTAAGGGATGTATGCTTGTCTTGCCATGACTTGCACCGTGGTGAGTGCATCGAGCTCGTAAACATGCCTTCGTGAGTTATGTTTCAGCATGACCCAGTTTTCACAAAGTCTGAAAACTGATTATGTTTTTGCTATGTTCGTGTGCTTGTTAGTATATTTTGTGATCCCTTTTGGCTCAAGGTCACTAAGTGACTTTTGTTAAGCTTGTTGAGTAGCTCCATGCCATGTCTTTCTTTGACATGTTCAGGTCCTGTAGCATGTTGTTTTGTTGCTCCGAAGAGGGCTATATGATCTGAAATTCCAGACAAGTGTTAATTTCACTAAGTCTGAGATCTGTTTTACCATTTGCGTTTTTGCCATGCTTGTTTGAACCTGTTAATGGATGAATTGGCCGTAGCCCAGTGCTAGACTTTTGTTAAGCATCTTGTGTGCATCCATGCCATGTATTTTTTTGTCATGTTTGGGTGTTGTAGCATGTTCATCTCATTGCATTTAGATGCCTACTTGTTGTAAATCGCAGACCGGTGTCATTTTTGAATCGCTTGCCATTTCCAAACCGTAACTCCGATTCCGGCGTTCTTTATATCGTTTTCAAGTGATTTCATCTCATATTTCCAGTGGCACCCTTGGAATTCCAAGTTGAGGCCAGCTTCATGCATTTCCTGTCATATCTTGCATTTTGCATCCCGCATAGCATATCATCTTTGCATCGTGTTGTTTGAGTTTGCACGTGGTTGATTGTTTCCTTGGTGCTTGTTTGTCTTGTTTGGGTAGAGCCGGGAGACGAGTTTACTAACGAGGAGCCTGTTGAGTTTGCTTTTGAGGATCCAGTCAACTCTGACAACTGTGCAGGCAAGATGATCCTACCCTCGAAATCACTACTATCTTTGATATGCTAGTTGCTCGCTCTTTTGCTGTGCCATTGCTACGATGCCTACCACTTGCTTGCAAGCCTCCCAAATTTCCATGTCAAACCTCTAACCCACCTTTGTCCTAGCAAACCGTTGATTGGCTATGTTACCGCTTTGCTCAGCCCCTCTTATAGCGTTGCTAGTTGCAGGTGAAGATTGGAGGCCGTTCCTTGTTGGAACATTTATTTACTTGTTGGGGATATCATTATATTGCCATGTTATCTTAATGCATCTATATACTTGGTAAAGGGTGGAAGGCTCGGCCTCTCGCCTAGTGTTTTGTTCCACTCTTGCCGCCCTAGTTTCCGTCATATCGGTGTTATGTTCCCGGTTTTTGCGTTCCTTACGCGGTTGGGTTATAATGGAAACCCCTTGATAGTTCGCCTTGATTAAAGCTTTTCCAGCAATGCCCAACATTGGTCTTACCATTCGCCACCTAGACTTTTCTTTCCCTTGGGTTCTGCAGACTCAAGGGTCATCTTATTTTAACCCCCCCGGGCCAGTGCTCCTCTGAGTGTTGGTCCAACCAAGCGATGTCCGGGGCTACCAGGGGCAACTCTGGGCTGGCCTACCCGACGTCTTGCTCATCTGAGTGTGCCCTGAGAAAGAGATATGTGCAGCTCCTATCGGGATTTGTCGGCACATTCGGGCGGTGTTGCTGGTCTTGTTTTAACCTGTCGAAGTGTCTTGAGTTACCGAGATACCGAGTCTGATCGGAATGTCTTGGGAGGAGGTCTATTCCTTCGTTGACCGTGGGAGCTTGTCATGGGCTAAGTTGGGACTCCCCTACAGGGATTGAACTTTCGAAAGCCGTGCCCGCGGTTATGGGCAGATGGGAATTTGTTAATGTCCGGTTATAGACAACTTGAACCTTAATTTAATTAAAATGAATCAACTGAGTGTGTTACCGTGATGGCCTCTTCTCGGCGGAGTCCGGGAAGTGGACACAGAGTTGGAGTAATGTTTGCGCAGGTTGTTCTCTAGCTTCTCGCTCGTGCTTTGCCTCCTCTTCTCGCTCTCTTTGGCGGATAAGTTAGCCACCATATTTGCTAGTCGCTTGCTGCAGCTCCACTCATATTTTACCTTGCCTTACCTATAAGCTTGAATAGTCTTGATCGCGAGGGTGCGAGATTGCTGAGTCCCTGTGGCTCACAGATTACTATTACACCAGATGCAGGGCCTGATGATTCCGCTCCAGGAGACGCGTATGAGCTCAAGTGGGAGTTCGACGAAGACTCTCAACGATACTATGTTTCCTTTCCCGATGATCAGTAGTGGTGCCCAGTTGGGGGTGATTGGGACCGTGTCGCATGTTGGGTTCTCTTTTATTTTGGCGCCGTAGTCGGGCCATGAGTGTTTGGATGATGTAATGTTATTTATGTACTTGATTGACGTGGCGAGTGTAAGCCAACTATGTTATCCCCCTTTTTATTATCATATTACATGGGATGTTGTGAAGATTGCCTAACTTGCGACATATGCCTTCAATGCGATTATGTCTCTAAGTCGTGCCTCGACATGTGGGAGCTATAGTCGCATCGAGGGTGTTACAACTCGAGTCGACTATGCCTCAGTCGCCCACCCCCAGTCAAATGGGCAAGCTGAAAGAGCAAATGGATTGATTCTCAAAGGACTGAAACCTTGACTGATGCGTGACCTCAAACACGCAGCAGGAGCTTGGGTCGATGAACTTCCATCAGTATTGTGGGGATTGAGGACAACTCCCAATCGGTCGACTGGCAGAACCCCCTTTTTCTTAGTTTATGGAGCCGAAGCTGTACTTCCGAGTGACTTGCTCCACAATGCGCCCCGAGTTGAGCTTTTCTCAGAAGAAGAAACGGAACAGGCACGGCAAGATGCAGTCAATCTCCTGGAAGAAGAAAGAGAGATGGCCTTGATCCGATCAACCATCTATCAGCAAGACGTGCGTCGATTCCATGCCAGAAACATGAGGGGTCGAGCATTTCAAGAGGGAGACTTGGTTCTCCGAGTGGATCAGCAGAAACCTCACAAGCTTGCTCCTGCCTGGGAAGGCCCCTTCGTTGTCACCAGAGTGCTCCACAATGGAGCGTACCACCTCTACAACGTCGAGCACAAGAAAGATGAGCCGCGAGCTTGGAATGCAGAGCTGCTCCGCCACTTTTATACTTAAGCATTCAGTCTATGGGGATGTAATAAAAAGCACCTTTGTAGTTTGTTTATCAAAGACAAGAGTTTTTTACAGTCTTCTAAAATGATTGTCGATTGCTTACGTTTGTTTCTGAAATCCCCCAGTGGGTGGCTTAGCTGCGAATCCATTTCGCCTAAGTTTAAAAAATCCTACTGAGTGATGAGCAAGCCTCTCACTCGGTAGCTTAGCTGCGAATCCGTTTCGCCTAAGTTGAAAAAATCCTACCGAGTGATGAGCAAGCCTCTCACTCGGGGGCTTAGCTGCAGTCCAGTACTCGCCTAAGTTGAAAAAATCTTACTGAGTGATGAGCAGGTCTCTCACTCGGGGGCTTAGCTGCAGTCTAGTACTCGCCTAAGTTGAAAAAATCCTACCGAGTGATGAGCAAGTCTCTCACTCAGGGGCTTAGCTGCAGTCCACTACTCGCCTAAGTTGAAAAAATCCTACCGAGTGGTGAGCAAGCCTCTCACTCGGGGGCTTAGCTGCAGTCCAGTGCTCGCCTAAGTTGAAAAAATCCTACCGAGTGGTGAGCAAGCCTCTCACTCGGGGGCTTAGCTGCAGTCTAGTACTCGCCTAAGTTGAAAAAATCCTACCGAGTGGTGAGCAAGCCTCTCACTCGGGGGCTTAGCTGTAGTCCAGTACTCGCCTAAGTTGAAAAAATCCTACCGAGTGATGAGCAAGCCTCTCACTCGGGACCTAGCTGCAGCCCAGTGCTCGCCTAAGTTTCAAAAATCCTACCGAGTGATGAGCGAACCTCCCACTCGGGGGCTTAGCTGCAGCCCAGTGCTCGCCTAAGTTTCAAAAATCCTACTGAGTGATGAGCAAACCTCACACTCGAGGGCTTAGCCGAAGCCCAATGCTCTCCTAAGTTTCAAAAATCCTACCGAGTGATGAGTGAACCTCACACTCGGGGGCTTAGCTGCAGCCCAGTGCTCGCCTAAGTTTCAAAAATCCTACCGAGTTAAGCAAACCTCACACTCGGGGGCTTAGCTGCAGCCCAGTACTCGCCTAAGTTTCAAAAATCCTACCGAGTGATGAGCAAACCTCACACTCGGGGGCTTAGCTGCAGCCCAGTGCTCGCCTAAGTTTCAAAATCCTATCGAGTGATGAGAAAACCTCACACTCGGGAGCTTAGCTGCAGTCTAGTACTCGCCCAAGTTGAAAAACCATCCCTATCCGCAAGGTTGACGAGGTGCAGGTCGACTACAATCCTCTCCACGGAACTGCGCTACAAGTACAATGTCCGCTCCATCCCTATCCGCAAGGATGACGAGGTGCAGGTCGACTGCAATCCTCTCCATGGAGCTGCGCCACAAGTACAATGTGCGCTCCATCCCTATCCTCAAGGTTGACGAGGTGCAAGTGGACTGCAATCCTCTCCACGGAACTGCGCTACAAGTACAATGTCCGCTTCATCCCTATCCACAAGGATGACGAGGTGCAGGTCGATTGCAATCCTCTCCACGAAGCTGCGCCACAAGTACAATGTGCGCTCCATCCCTATCTGCAAGGACGATGAGGTGCAGGTCGACTGCAATCCTCTCCACGGAGCTGCGCCACAAGTACAATGTGCGCTCCATCCCTATCCGCAAGGACGACGATGTGCAAGTCGACTGCAAACCTCTCCTTAGAGCTGCTCCACAAGTACAATGTGCGCTCCATCCCTATCTGCAAGGACGACGAGGTGCAGGTCGACTGCAAACCTCTTGTCAGAGCTGCGCCACAAGTACAATGTGCGCTCCATCCCTATCCGCAAGGATGACGAGGCGCAGGTCGACTGGAATATCTCCCGCAGAGTTGCAACACGAGGACTTCCCAAGAGGTCACCCATCCTAGTAATACTCTCGCCCAAGTACACTTAACTTCGAAGTTCTGATGGGATCCGGTGCTTTAGATATTCCGAGTGAAGAATAAGTTCCACTCGAAGGCAAACGCAAGCACATGCAGAAGATAAACCAAGATCAGATAAAGTCTCAAGAGTTTCAGGACGAAGATAAAAGTACTCGGGCGTCAGGCCCAAAGGAGTTCAACGGTTACAAAAACCACTCGGCATTCCGAGGCAAATTTAAAGCAAGTTTAAGTATCAAGTGTGTTCACTCGGCAGGAGGAGGACTTGCAGGCTCGGCGAACTCGTCCAAATCAATCCCGTAAGCGATCCGAGTGGCAGCAGCAATGAAAGTCTCCATGAAGGACTGGAAGTCGTGCCTTTTTGTGTTGGCGACCTTGATCGCCGCCAGCTTCTCTTCTCGAGCTTCTCTGCAGTGGACCCTGACCAGTGACAGAGCCACGTCAGCACCGCATCGGGCAGAGGACTTATTCCATTCCTGCACTCGACCAGGGACCTCATTGAGTCGAGCCATCAGAGACTTGAGATCATTCTGAAGCGTTGCCCTTGGCCAGAGCGATGAGTCGATGCGTGAAACTGCACCTTCAGACAGGCAAGATAACTTGTAACACTGGCGACGCGGGATTCCAGTCGAAGCACATTCATGGCAGCCTCGTCGCCAACTGGAGAACGGATAGGGTCCAAGCCCGTCTCGATCCGTCCAGTCTCCTCTTCAAAATTTTGGCAGAATTCTACAGAGTCAAGGAGTTAATGAGTCAACTGGTTAGGTCTAACTTGCAAACAGTAAAACAGTCGGGTAAAAAAGGGGTACCTTCGAGCATAAGAAAGAGTTTCTTGGCGACAGCTTTCAGATAAGCCTCCAAATCGTTCTTCCTGCGAGTCATGCTTTCGAGCTGGTCGTTCAGAGCCACTTTATCTTTTTTAGACGAGTCGCCTCTCGATTGGATTCAGTGAGAGACGACTTCAGCTTGTTGATTTCTTCCTCCAGCGCTCCGACCGAAGCCAGTTTCTGGTCAGCAAGGGCAGTCTTCTCCTGAGCCTCCTTCTACGCAGCTGCAAGTTCCAAGTCCTTCTCCATGGCCAGCCTCATTTTCACTGCAAAATACACATTTAGATCAAACAGAATAATGAAGAGATAACTTGAAGGATGGTCAAGATAAGCAGTCGATAGGCCGTTACCTTTCATACCAGCGACTTCATCTTGAGCCTTCTTCAAGTTCTGCTGAGCCAACTCCAGGTCAAGGTTGAGTTGCCTTTGGTTTCCTCAAATTCAGCAAACTTGGAGATAAGCGAACAAGATTTCTACAGTGAGTAAAAGACATATCAATCGACAAGATCAACGGTTATCTACTTCCGAGTGAATAAAACTTCAAGACTACTCAGACCCCAACCGACTGCCAGCAGTCGACTGCGGTCTCGGGGACTACACCCAGCGGGTGCACTTAGCGTGCCCCCACTGGTTTGGATTCCACTCGGCTGGTCTGCCCAGACCGAGTACAAAAAAAGAGAAGGGAGAGGAAGAAGTACTCAGAACCCAACTGTCTGCCAGCAGTCAACCGCGGTCTCGGGGGCTACACCCAGTGGGTGCACTTAGCGTGCCCCCACTGGTTCAGATTCCACTCGGCCGGTCCGCCCAGGCCAAGTAAAAAAAGAAGTGCTCAGACCCCAACCGACTGCCAGCAGTCGACTGCGGTCTCGGGGACTACACCCAGTGGGTGCACTTGACGTGCCCCCACTGGTTCGAATTCCACTCGGCTGCACCCGGTGGGCGTACAATCTCGAAGTGCAAGACAATGAAAGATTGCACGAAGGAAAATATCCGGGTAGCATATCCTAAAAGAACAAGTTCAGTTGGAAGTTAACTTACCTGGACGTTGGCTCAAAGAGCCGCGCTGGCGTCATAAGCAGCCTGATTGCTTTCGTGCACCGCCTTCACCCGCTCCATCATTATGCCAGCCCGACGAATAGCCTCCACAGCGGCGTCCGACTGGCTTTCTGGAACATGATGAGTGGCAAAGAAGGGGACGGACAGTCCAGATGCAGCGGCTTGGAGATCCGAGGCATGAAGTTGGATAGTTGAAACAAGCTCTGGAGCAGTCGACGATGCAGGACACGCACTCGACATTGGGTCAGCAAAGGTTACATAAACCTTACTCACATCTTCAAGCCGTTGAACTACCTGCTCCGCCGCTGGCTCCGACTACGATGTCTTGCTAGCTATTGCCTTCTTCTTCCTGGGCCTCAGCGGGATGTCCTCGTCATCATCCGGAAGCTCAATGACATTGGGAGGGGCTGCAAAGAAATCAGCCGACCCTAGATGAGTCATCAGAATTTAATTAACCATACAATCGAGAACAAGATCACAAGGATTGTACCCGGGTTGGAGGTGACCGCATCTTCCATGTCCTCGTCTTCATACTGGCGGGTGGAAGTCTGATAACCCGCAAGTATAGGGGATCGCAACAGTTTTCGAGGGTAAAGTATTGAACCAAAATTTGTTGATTCGACACAAGGGGAGCCAAAGAATACTCTCAAGTATTAGCAGCTGAGTTGTCAATTCAACCACACCTGGAAACTTAATATCTGCAGCAAAGTATTTAGTAGCAAAGTAATATGATAGTAGTGGTAACGGTAATGAAAGGTAACGGTAGTAAAAGCAATGTTTTGGTATTTTGTAGTGATGATAGTAATAGCAATAGAAAAGTAAATAAGCGAAGAACAATATATGGAAAGCTCGTAGCCAATGGATCGATGATGGAGAATTATGCCGGATGTGGTTCATCATGTAACAGTCATAACCTAGGGTGACACAGAACTAGCTCTAGTTCATTGATATAATGTAGGCATGTATTCCGAATATAGTCATACATGCTTATGGAAAAGAACTTGCATGACATCTTTTGTCCTACCCTCCCGTGGCAGCGGGGTCCTTACGGAAACTAAGGGATATTAAGGCCTCCTTTTAATAGAGAACCGGAACAAAGCATTAACACATAGAGAATACATGAACTCCTCAAACTATGGTCATCACCGGTAAGTATCCCGATTATTGTCACTTTGGGGTTAACGGATCATAACACATAATAGGTGACTATAGACTTGCAAGATAGGATCAAGAACACTCATATATTGATGAAAACATAATAGGTTCAGATCTGAAATCATGGCACTCGGGCCCTAGTGACAAGCATTAAGCCTAGCAAAGTCATAGCAACATCAATCTCAGAACATAGTGGACACTAGGGATCAAACCCTAACAAAACTAACTCGATTACATGATAGATCCCATCCAACCCATCCCCTTCCAGCAAGCCTACGATGGAATTACTCACGCACGGCGGTGAGCATCATGAAATTGATGATGGAGGATGGTTGATGATGACGATGGCGACAGATTCCCCTCTCCGGAGCCCCGAACGGACTCCAGATCAGCCCTCTCGAGAGGTTTTAGGGCTTGGCGGTGGCTCCGTATCGTAAAACGCGATGATTTCTTCTCTCTGGTTTTTTTCTCCCCGAAACTCAATATATGGAGTTGGAGTTGGAGTCGGAGAGTCAACATGGGGCCCACGAGGTAGGGGGCGTGCCCCCCACCCTTGTGGAGAGGTGGTGGGCCCCCTGGCCTTCATCTTTTGCAGGTATTTTTCTTATTTTCTAAAAAGTGGCTCCGTGAAGTTTCAGGTCATTCCGAGAACATTTGCTCCTGCACATAAATAACACCATGGTAATTCTGCTGAAAACAGCGCCAGTCCGGGTTTGTTCCATTCAAATCATGCAAGTTAGAGTCCAAAACAAGGGCAAAAGTGTTTGGAAAAGTAGATACGTTGGAGACGTATCAACTCCCCAAGCTTAAACCTTTGCTTGTCCTCAAGCAATTCAGTTGATAAACTAAAAGTGATAAAGAAAAAATTTTACAAACTCTGTTTGCTCTTGTTGTTGTAAATATGTAAAGCCGGCATTCAAGTTTTCAGCAAAGATTATAACTAACCACATTTGCAATAATGCATAGGTCTCAAGTTTACTCATATCAATAGCATAATCAACTAGCGAGCCATAATAATAAATCTCGGATGACAACACTTTCTCAAAACAATCATAATATGATATAACAAGATGGTATCTCGCTAGCCCTTTCTGAGACTGCAAAACATAAATGTGGAGCACCTTTAAAGACCAAGGACTGACTAGACATTGTAATTCATGGTAAAAGAGATCCAGTCAAGTCATACTCAATGTAAACTAATAGTAATGAATGCAAATGACAGCGGTGCTCTCCAACTGGTGCTTTTTAATAAGAGGATGATGACTCAGCATAATAGTAAATGGATAGGCCCTTCGCAGAGGGAAGCAGGGATTTGTAGAGGTGCCAGAGCTCGGTTTTGAAACAGAGGTGAATAATATTTTGAGCAGTATACTTTCATTGTCAACATAACAACCAAGAGATGGCGATATCTTCCATGCTACACACATTATAGGCGGTTCCCAAACAGAATGGTAAAGTTTATACTCCCCTTCCACCAACAAGCATCAATCCATGGCTTGCTCGAAACAACGAGTGCCTCCAACTAACAAGAGTCCCAGGGGGAGTTTTGTTTGCAATTATTTTGATTTAGTTTGCATAAAGCATGGGACTGGGCATCCCGGTGACCTGCCATTTATCTCGTGAGTGAGGAGCGGAGTCCACTCCTCTTGAGAATAACCCGCCTAACATGGAAGATACAGACAACCCTAGTTGATACATGAGATATTCGAGCATACAAAACATGATATTTATTTGAAGGTTTAGAGTTTGGCACATACAAATTTACTTGGAACGACAGGTAGATATCGTAAATAGGTAGGTATAGTGGACTCATGTGGAATAACTTTGGGGTTTAAGGGATTGGATGCACAAGCAGTATTCCCGCTTAGTACAGGTGAAGGCTAGCAAAAGACTGGGAAGTGACCAGCTAGAGAACGACAACAGTCATGAACATGCATTAAAATTAATCAACACCAAATGCAAGCATGAGTAGGATATAATCCACCATGAACATAAATATCGTGAAGGCTATGTTGATTTTGTTTCAACTACATGCGTGAACATGTGCCAAGTCAAGTCACTTAAATCATTCAGAGGAGGATACCACCCTATCATACCACATCATAACCATTTTAATAGCATGTTGGCACGCAAGGTAAACCATTATAACTCATAGCTAATCAAGCATGGCACAAGAAACTATGATCTCTAATTGTAATCACAAACATGTTTATTCATAATAGGCTGAATCAGGAACGATGAACTAATCATATTTATAAAAACAAAAGAGGTCGAGTTCATACCAGCTTTTCTCATCTCAGCCAGTCCATCATATATCATCATAATTGCCTTTCACTTGCATGACCGAACGATGTGAATAATAATAATAGTGCACGTGCATTGGACTAAGCTGGAATCTGCAAGCATTCAATAAACAGGAGAAGACAAGGCAATATGGGCTCTTTTGTCAGATAAACAATAATGCATATAAGAGCCACTTCAACAATTTAATTATGGTCTTCTCCTATCGACCCCCAAAGAAAAGAAAAGAAATAAAACTATTTACACGGGAAAGCTCCCAACAAGGAAAAGAAGAACAGGAAATATTTTTGGGTTTTCTTTTTAATTACTACTGCAAGCATGGAAATTAAACTAACTAAAAGCTACAACTATTTTTTTGGTTTTTCTTAAGGTTTATTAAACACACAAGAAGAAAGCATAACAAGGAAAATAAACTAGCATGGATGGTACAATGAAAAAGTATGAGCACCGACATCTAGCAATGAGTGTGTGAACATAAACGTAATGTCGGTGGGAAATACGTACTCCCCCAAGCTTAGGATTTTGGCCTAAGTTGGTCTATGGCCACGGCTGGCCTGGCGGATATCCATAATAGTAGTTGGGGTCGTACTGAGATGAAGAAGAGGAAGACTCCGATTGCCACTAGCTGACAATCATCTCCGGATCCCACTGGTAATTAGACTGTCGTGAAGGATCAACTTGTGGTTCTGGCTCTGGCTCCTCAGCTAGTGCAGGGTTCCGGTAGGCATGTATAGCCTTCAACTGAACAAGCTATGTGCCTGAAGATAAATCAAACAAAGAAGGAGCAGGCAGCGTAATAGTCTCAGGATGATGTTTGTTAAAGAACAATTGATATTAAAGTTCTCCTTCCCTATTCTTAACAATAAAAATCATGTGCCACCATACTTTTATAATCTAGATAAACATGAGGCAACACTTTTTCTTCCTTCTCAGAATGCCTAATAGTTATGTTAAAATGTGCAGCTAGGCGTGAGGCATAGATGCCTCCAAAGATGGGGCCCTTTGTACAGTTCAGACTTAACCGTTTGGCAATAATGCCGCCCATACTAAAAGTGTTATCACTGTATACTCCATCGAGCAAAATAATAATATTAGGGATACTAAGGTTTCCATAGTTTCCGCGACCAATTAAACAACGACTAGCAAATAATGCAAAATAGCGTAAAACAGGAAAATGTATGCTAGTGATTCGTGCATCGGAAACCTTCCTTGTTTCCTCTACAGTGATAGTATCAATTAAACCCCTCCACATCATCACGATGTGGTTCTTCTGTCTTGCCCTCAAAAGGGACTAAACAAATCCGACAAAAATCATAAAGTGACATCTCCTTATGCTCATCATATAAATGAAACTCCACCGTAGGTGGTGAGTTCCTAGAATGGAAATGAAAGTTTTGCACAAAGGTATTTGTGAGTAAGAGATATTGATCGCATTGGTCATGGAGGAAAGCGGTGAGGCCTGCATTCTAAGCCAATTCATGCAAATCTTCATAAATCCCGACTGCTCTCAAGAAATCCTCGGAAGGCCATTCACACGCCCGAACCTCCGCGGTGCGAGGCAGATTATACTTAGGCTTTGGTGCCTTTTCCTTTGAGCTTTGGATCGATGAGCCCCTCAAAAGTCTCCTCATCATTTTCTGAAAAATTCTGAAATTTTTAGTAACTTCAAAATAAAAGTAAACCAAACTCAATAATATTGATAGCAACTACTCCTACAAGTGCCTAGGGCCTATATCATGCATCAAAACTACTTTTGACCATATAAATTTGACATGCAAGCTCAAGAACAGGGTCACCTAAGCAGCAAAAATTTGCAATGAATAAAGCACTAGAACAAAAACTAATTGGACCAATGGAGGAGTCACATACCAAGGAACAATCTCCCCGAGCAGTTTTGTGAGAGATGCTTTGAGCAAGCAGATCGAAAATGGCAGCAAAACGAGCTAGAACTCATGCTTGAGCTGGATATTCGTGTTTGTGGGAGGAAGAAGAAGTGTATGGGTGAAAGGATAAGTGGAGGAGGGCCACCGTGGGCCCACGAGGCAGGGGGGCGCCCAGGGGGGCAGGGCGCGCCCTCCACCCTCGTGGGCAGGTGGTTGGCCCCCCGTTGTGTTCTTAGTGCCAAATATTCTCTAATATTCTGGAAAAAATCATATTTAAATTTCAGGGCATTTGGAGAACTTTTATTTTCAAGGTATTTTTATATTGCACAGATAATCAGATAACAGACAGAAAAATATTTATTTTTATTTTATTTAATATAAATAATAGAAAGTAAAAGTGGGGTACAAAAGATTGTGCCTTCTAGTTTCATCCATCTCATGATCATCAAAAGGAATCCACTAACAAGGTTGATCAAGTTTTGTTAACGAACTCATTCTGAATAACATGGAACCAGAGAAATTTCGAATAACACTATGTTACCTCAACGGGGATATGCACATCCCCAATAATAAGAATATCATATTTCTTCTTGACAGTAGGAAGAGGAAAATCAAAACCTCCAAATATAATCGATGGAATTTTTCCAATAGAGTTGATACTATGAACTTGAGGTTGTCTCCTCGGAAAGTGTACCATATGCTCATTACCATTAACATGAAAAGTGACATTGCCTTTAGTGCAATCAATAACAGCCCCTGCAGTATTCAAAAAGGGTCTTCCAAGAATAATAGACATATTATTGTCCTCGGGAATATCAAGAATAACAAAGTCCGTTAAAATAGCAACGTTTGCAACTACAATCGGCACATCCTCACAAATACCGACAGGTATAGCAGTTGATTTATCAGCCATTTGCAAAGATATTTCAGTAGGTGTCAACTTATTCAAATCAAATCTACGATATAAAGAGAGAGGCATAACACTAACACCGGCTCCAAGATCACATAAAGCAGTTTTAACATAGTTTCTTTTAATGGAGCATGGTATAGTGGGTACTCCTGGATCTCCAAGTTTCTTTGGAATCCACCCTTAAAAGTATAATTAGCAAGCATGGTGGAAATTTCAGCTTCTGGTATCTTTCTTTTATTTGTAATAATATCTTTCATGTACTTAGCATAGGGATTGGTTTTGAGCATATCAGTTAATCGCATACGCAAAAACATAGGTCTAATCATTTCAGCAAAGCGCTCAAAATCCTCATCATCCTTTTTCTCGGATGGTTTGGGAGGAAAGGGCATGGGTTTCTGAACCCAAGGCTCTCTTTCTTTACCATGTTTCCTAGCAACAAAATCTTTTTTATCATAACATTGATTCTTTGACTGTGGGTTATAAAGATCAACAGCAGGTTCAATTTCTATGTCATTATTGCTACCTCTTGAGCACTGCGCTGGATTTCCCCGAAGAGGAAGGGATGATGCAAAAAAGTAGCGTAAGTATTTCCCTAAGTTTTTGAGAATCAAGGTATCAATCCAGTAGGAGGCTACGCTCGAGACCCTCGTACCTACACAAAAAAATAGCTCAACGCAACCAACGCGCTTAGGGGTTGTCAATCCCTTCACGGCCACTTACGAAAGTGAGATCTGATAGAGATGATAAATAATATTTTTGGTATTTTTGGTATAGAAATGCAAAGTAAAAAGTAAAAGCAAAGTAAAAGCAAAGCAATAATAAAGTTATGGAGATTGATATGATGATAAAGAGACCCGGGGGCCATAGGTTTCACTAGTGGCTTCTCTCAAGAGCATAAGTATTCTACGGTGGGTGAACAAATTACTGTTGAGCAATTGACAGAACTGAGCATAGTTATGAGAATATCTAGGTACGATCGATCATGTATATAGGCATCACGTCCGAGACAAGTAGACCGAAACGATTCTGCATCTACTACTATTACTCCACTCATCGACCACTATCTAGCATGCATCTAGAGTATTAAGTTAAAAACAGAGTAACACTTTAAGCAAGATGAAATGATGTAGAGGGATAGTTTCATGCAATATGATAAAAAAAACCATCTTGTTATCCTCGATGGCAACGATACAATACGTGCCTTGCTGCCCTTCTGTCACTGGGAAAGGACACCGCAAGATCAAACCCAAAGCTAAGCACTTCTCCCATGGCAAGAACAACAATCTAGTAGGCCAACAAACTGATAATTCGAAGAGACTTGCAAAGATAACCAATCATACATAAAAGAATTCAGAGAAGATTCAAATATTATTCATAGATAGACTTGATCATAAACCCACAATTCATCGATCTCAACAAACACACCGCAAAAAGAAGATTACATCGAATAGAGATCTCCACAAGAGAGGGGGAGAACATTGTATTGAGATCCAAAAAGAGAGAAGAAGCCATCTAGCTACTAACTATGGACCCGTAGGTCTGAAGTAAACTACTCACACTTCATCGGAGAAGCTTGGATGATGATGTAGAAGCCCTCCGTGATCGATGCCTCCTCCGGCGGAGCTCCGGAACAGACCCCGAGATGGGATCTCGTGGATACAGAAAGTTACGGCGGTGGAATTAGGTTTTTTGGCTCATGTTCTGATTGTTTGGGGGTACGCGGATATATATAGGAGGAAGAAGTACGTTGGTGGAGCTTTGAGGGGCCTACGAGGCAGGGGGCGCGCCCTCCACCCTCGTGACCGCCTCGTGGCTTTCTTGACGGAGGGTCCAAGTCTCCTGGGTCTTATCTGATGAGAAAATCACATTCCCGAAGGTTTCATTCCGTTTGGACTCCGTTTGATATTCCTTTTCTTCAAAACCCTAAAACAGGCAAAAAACAGCAATTCTGGGATGGGCCTCCGGTTAATAGGTTAGTCCCAAAAATAATATAAAAGTGGAAAAAAAAGCCCAATATAGTCCAAAACAGTAGATAATATAGGATGGAGCAATCAAAAATTATAGATACGTTGGAGACGTATCAATTATCATTACTAGGTTGAGCATCATCATGAACATTATTATTAACATTATCACTAGTTTCAGGTTCATTACCAGATTGAGTTTCAGCATTAGAAATAGAAATATAATTTGGATTCTTAGGTGTTTCAACAATAGGATCAGTAGAAGCATGCAAAGTCTTATCATTTTTCTTTTTCTTCCTTTTAGAAGGACTGGGTGCATCTATATTATTTCTCTGAGAATCTTGCTCAATTCTCTTAGGGTGGCCTTCAGGATACAAAGGTTCCTGAGTCATTCTACCAGTTCTAGTAGTCACTCTAACAGCATTATCATTATCTTTACTATTCAACTCATTGGGCAAATCATTTTGAGCCTCAAGTACTTGTTCTACTTGAGTGGTAACCATAGAAGCATGTTTACTAATAAGTTTAAGTTCACCTTTAACATTATCCATATAATCACCCAAGTGTTCAAGCATATTTGAATTGTATTTCAATTGTCTACCGAAATAAGCATTAAAGTCTTCTTGCTTAGCCATAAATTTACCAAACTCATCTAAGCATGTGCTAGCAAGTTTAGCAAATGGGATTACAGCTTTATCATATCTACAGAGAGAATTTACCTTTACTACCTGTGTCGGGTTATCAAGACCATTAGTTTCTTCAATAGGTAAAGGATTTGGATCATATGTTTCTTCAACAGGCGGTAATTAAGACCATGTATTTCTTCAATAGGAGGTAAATTCTTAACATCTTCAGCTTTAATACATTTTTCTTTCATAGATTTCTTTGCCTCTTGCATATCTTCAGGACTGAGAAATAGAATACCCCTCTTCTTCGGAGTCGGTTTAGGAATGGGCTCAGGAATTGGCTCCAGAGGTGTCCAATTATTTTCATTTGTCAACATATTATTCAATAGAATTTCAGATTCATCCGGTGTTCTTTCCCTGAAAACAGAACCAACACAACTATCCAGGTAATCTCTGGAGGCATCGGTTAGTCCATTATAAAAGATATCAAGTATTTCATTTTTCTTAAGAGGATGATCAGGCAAAGCATTAACTAATTGGAGAAGCCTCCCCCAAGCTTGTGGGAGACTCTCTTCTTCAATTTGCACAAAATTATATATATCCCGTAAAGCAGCTTGCTTCTTATGAGCAGGGAAATATTTAGCAGAGAAGTAATAAATCATATCCTGGGGATTACGCACACAACCAGGATCAAGAGAATTAAACCATATCTTAGCATCACCCTTTAATGAGAACGGAAATATTTTAAGGATGTAAAAGTAGCGAGTTCTGTCATCTTTAGTAAACAGGGTAGCTATATCATTCAATTTAGTAAGATGTGGCACAACAGTTTCAGACTCATAACCATGAAAAGGATCATATTCAACCAAAGTAATTATATCAGGATCAACAGAGAATTCATAATCCTTATCAGTAACAAAGGTAGGTGAAGTAGCAAAAGCAGGGTCAGGTTTCATTCTAGCATTTAGAGATTTCTTACTCCATTTAGCTAATAATCTTTTGAGTTCATTTCTATTTTTGCAAGATAAAATAGCTAAAGAAGCTTCTTGATCAAAAACATAACCCTTAGGAATAACAAGTGATTCTTCATCATCACTTTCATCAGTATCATCAGATTCAATATTTTCAATTTCTCTAGCCCTAGCAAGTTGTTCATCAAGAAAATCACTAAGTGGCACAGAAGTATCAGGCATAGAGGTAGTTTCATCATAAGTATCATGCATAGCAGAAGTGGCATCATCAATAACATGCAACATATCAAAACGAATAGCAGAAGCAGGTGTAGGTGTCGCAAACTTACTCATAACAGAAGGTGAATCAAGTGCAGAGCTAGATGGCAGTTCCTTACCTCCCATCGTAGTTGAGGGATAGATCCTAGTTTTTGGATCTCTCAAGTTCTTCATAATGATAAGCAGATATATATCCCGAGTGACTCAAAGAATAGAGCTATGCTCCCCGGCAACGGCTCCAGAAAATAGTCTTGATAACCCGCAAGTATAGGGGATCGCAATAGTTTTCGAGCGTAAAGTATTCAACCCAAATTTGTTGATTCGACATAAGGGGAGCCAAAGAATACTCTCAAGTATTAGTAGCTGAGTTGTCAATTCAACCACACCTGGAAACTTAATATCTGCAGCAAAGTATTTAGTAGCAAAGTAATATGATAGTAGTGGTAACGGTAACGAAAGGTAACGGTAGTAAAAGCAATGTTTTTGGTATTTTAGTGATGATAGTAATAGCAACGGAAAAGTAAATAAGCAAAGAACAATATATGTAAAGCTCGTAGGCAATGGATCGGTGATGGAGAATTATGCCGGATGTGGTTCATCATGTAACAGTCATAACCTAGGGTGACACAGAACTAGCTCCAGTTCATTGATATAATGTAGGCATGTATTCCGAATATAGTCATACGTGCTTATGGAAAAGAACTTGCATGACATCTTTTGTCCTACCCTCCTGTGGCAGCGGGGTCCTTACGGAAACTAAGGGATATTAAGGCCTC
The DNA here is from genome assembly GCF_003073215.2 of Triticum urartu. Lineage (NCBI taxonomy): Eukaryota > Viridiplantae > Streptophyta > Magnoliopsida > Poales > Poaceae > Triticum > Triticum urartu. The sequence goes on along the minus strand of NC_053024.1, from coordinate 507,938,259 downwards.
CTTTTAATAGAGAACCGGAACAAAGCGTTAACACATAGTGAATACATGAACTCCTCAAACTACGGTCATCACCGGTAAGTATCCCGATTATTGTCACTTCGGGGTTAACGGATCATAACACATAATAGGTGATTATAGACTTGCAAGATAGGATCAAGAACACTCATATATTGATGAAAACATAATAGGTTCAGATCTGAAATCATGGCACTCGGGCCCTAGTGACAAGCATTAAGCATAGCAAAGTCATAGAAACATCAATCTCAGAACATAGTGGACACTAGGGATCAAAACCTAACAAAACTAACTCGATTACAAGATAGATCCCATCCAACCCATCACGTCCAGCAAGCCTACGATGGAATTACTCACGCACGGCGGTGAGCATCATGAAATTGGTGATGGAGGATGGTTGATGATGACGATGGCGACGGATTCCCCTCTCCAGAGCCCCGAATGGACTCCAGATCAGCTCTTCCGAGAGGTTTTAGGGCTTGGCGGCGGCTTCGTATCGTAAAACGCGATGATTTCTTCTCTCTGATTTTTTCTCCCCGAAACTCAATATATGGAGTTGGAGTCGGAGAGTCAACAGGGCGCCCTAGGGGGGCAGGCGTGCCCCCACCCTCATGGAGAGGTGGTGGGCCCCCTAGCCTTCATCTTTTGTAGGTATTTTTCTTATTTTCTGAAAAGTGGCTCCGTGAAGTTTCAGGTCATTCCGAGAACGTTTGCTCCTGCACATAAATAACACCATGGTAATTCTGCTGAAAACAGCGTCAGTACGGGTTAGTTCCATTCAAATCATGCAAGTTAGAGTCCAAAACAAGGGCAAAAGTGTTTGGAAAAGTAGATACGTTGGAGACGTATCAAAGTCCCAGAGGTAGAAGCACTGCAAATTTCAGAATTCAGTCGGTCATGTCTGACGAAATGAATCGACTCAAATCCAGATTCATACTAAAACAAGAAATCAAGCCCCACTAATACCCGGAAGCAATGGGGATGGCCACTTTGATCTTCGGCAAGGCTTTTGGCGGTTTGGACGGCGTTGCTTTCGGTTGCTTCGATGCCTTTTCAGTCGGCGCTGGAGAAGACGTCCGAGGGCGCTTTGATGACTGCCCGGTTTGCGCGGTCACTTTGCCACGGGCGCTTGCTGCACCGTGAGAAAGCTTAGATCATCTTTCCCTACAAGGAGGAGAGTCGACCTCTTCTTCATCACTCGGGTCGTCGCTATCCTCGTCCTCTTCATCGTCAGAGTGCCACTCGCCGCTTTCACCTCCACTCGCTTCTCCCTTTAGGTCCTGCTCCTTCTCCCCGTTGGGCATCGAGTACATCTCAGTCAGGGCCTGGAAGACAACAACCAAGATAGGATTCATTCGGATGACAACAAACATCTACTTGATAAATCAAGAAGACACTCGACCATTTGGAGTCATACCTTGTCAGTTTCGTATGAGTTGTTGAGTGGAGGAATCCTCCGGGACCCCCTGGGGTTGTCTTTGTTGCCAGTAATACCCTTCAGCCACCCTTCCAATGTAGCTTCGTCGACTTCCTCTGGATGGATCCGAGTGGTGTCGTCGGTGCCCGAATACATCCACATCGGATGGTCAGGAGCTTGAAGTGGTTGGATGCGTCGCCTGAGGAAGACCTCCAACAGATCCATACCGGTTACCCCATCACGGACAAGCTGAACTACTCGCTCAACCAGCACTTTCACTTGCGCCTTCTCCTCTGGGGTCACTTTCAAAGCAGAGGGCTTCTCCACTCGGGCCATGGAAAAGGGGAGAAGTCCAGTCGACTGACCCGGAGTCGGCTGGTCCTTGCAGTAGAACTAGGTCGACTGCCACCCTCGGACCGACTCAGGAAGGATCATGGCTGGGAAAGTACTTTTACTCCTCATCTGAATCCCAAGACCCCCGCACATCTGAATCACTTGCGTCCTCTTGTCACTCGGGTTGGCCTTCTTGACCGACTGAGAACGGCACGTGAATATGTGTTTGAAGAGGCCCCGGTGTGGCCGACAGCCCAGGAAGCTCTCACACATGGACACAAAAGCAGCAAGATACACGATGGTGTTTGGGGTAAAGTGGTGGAGTTGCGCCCCAAAGAAGTTCAAGAAACCTCAAAAGAAAGGGTGGGAAGGCAAGGAAAACCCGTGGTCGACGTGAGTAGCAAGGAGAACACGCTCACCCTCCTGTGGCTGCAACTCGGTCTCGTTCCCTGGGAGTCGCGCCGATTCGTGGGGGATCAGTCCCCCCTCGACCAGGTCGTCGATGTCGTCCTGACGGATCGTCGAGCGAATCCAGTCACCCTGGATCCAGCCCGGCGGCAGTCCGAACCTCAAGGAAGATCCGCCCCGGCCGGACTTCTTCCCTTTCGCCTTTGCCGTCGCCTTCTTCGCGCGCTCCAATGCCACCGTCTTCTCCTTCCCCATCGCGGCGAGCAGAGCTCGAACGGGGCAGTGGCGCTGGAGCAGGAGCAGATGCAGCGAAGAAAACTAGGAGGGAAAGAGAAGAATGAAGACGCACTGTTCAAAGAAAACCCCGGCCCGACGCCTTATATGGGGCCGCTTCCGAGTGGTTGGCCTGTGGGTCCGGACGACCCAATCAAATCCTGCAACAGTCACGCGCGAGGTACGTGGTGAAAAAGGTGGCGCAGTGATCGAGGCGGCCTCACCTAATCCCTTCCGATTACTGCGGCCTCTCCCATCCTACGCGCTTCCCCAAATCCAAATCCCATGATATCCGCGCGCAGCAAGGCAATCTGTCAAACGGAATATCTTCTCCATATCAGTACTCAAGACATCAGAGTAAAGTTCACTCGACAGATTCAAGAATGGATCAAGGCGACTGAAAAGGAGTTGGGATCATCATGGTTGTTCGCTTGGTCACAATAAGTCACTCCCGGAGCACAAAAATTGAATCGGGGGAATTCTCGACTCCTTCTCCACTCGAGCCTCGAACCATTCGGGGGCTAAAGATGAAGTTATGCACCTAGGGTAGGGTCATAGGCCTGACGTAGATGCCCTTCCCAAGGACATCACCCTAAAGCCAAAAGCATTCAAAGGGTACCATCATCCACTCGACCAGAGACATTCCACTCGGAAGAATCAATGTCACTCGACCGTCACAGAAATCACCCGACAAACAGAAGATCTAAAGTCACTCTACACAACAACGGTCGGGCGTTTACTCATAGACTTAACTATCATTTATAGCACTTTAATACAGAGGTTACCTGTAACGCTCCTTTATGTACATTGAACCCCGCGTAACGGAGGGGAGCTGGGGTCCTGGCGCACTCTATATAAGCCATCCCCCTCCTCCAGGACAGGGGTTCACATCTTTTGTAAACTCACACACGCATATAATCCAGTCGACCGCCTCTGGGCACCGAGACGTAGGGCTGTTACTTCCTCTGTGAAGGGTCTGAACTCGTAAACTCATGTGTACAACTACTCCATAGCTAGGATCTTGCCTCCTCATACCTACCCCCCATTCTACTGTTAGTCCTAGATCCATGACAGTCAACACCTTGAACTTGTTGAAAACATTTTTGCGACAATTCAAGCTTTGTAGATAGTAACACTACTGTCAGTGTTCGTCTTCCTCTTGAAGATCCATTTATTCTCAATGACTCACTGATCATTGGGCAAGTCAATCAAAGTTCATACTTTGTTCTCATACATGGATCCCATCTCAGATTTCATGGCCTCAAGCCATTTTGCGGAATCTGGGCTCATCATCGCTTCCTCATAGTTCGTAGGTTCGTCATGGTCTAGTAACATGACTTCCAGAACAGGATTACCGTACCACTCTGGTGTGGATCGTACTCTGGTTGACCTACGAGGTTCGGTAGTAACTTGATCTGAAGTTTCATGATCATCATCATTAGCTTCCTCACTAATTGGTGTAGGAATCACCGAAACTGATTTCTATGATGAACTACTTTCCAATTCGGGACAAGGTACAATTACCTCATCAAGTTCTACTTTCCTCCCACTCAGTTCTTTCGAGAGAAACTCCTTCTCTAGAAAGGATCCATTCTTAGCAACAAAATATCTTGTCTTCGGATCTGCGATAGAAGGTGTACCCAACAGTTTCTTTTGGGTATCCTATGAAGACGCACTACTCCGATTTGGGTTCGAGCTTATCAGTTAGAAACTTTTTCACATAAGTATCGCAACCCCAAACTTTAAGAAACGACATCTTTGGTTTCTTGCCAAACCATAGTTCATACGGTATCATCGTTCTTATTGCATTACTCCATTTCTCCATGAACTTAATACACTAGATGCATGCTGGATAGCGGTTGATGTGTGGAGTAATAGTAGTTGATGCAGGCGGGAGTCGGTCTACTAATCTTGGATGTGATGCCTATATATTGATCATTGCCTTGGATATCATCATAACTATTCGATTTTCTATCAATTGTCCAACAGTAATTTGTTTACCCATCGAGAGCTATTTCTTGAGAGAAGCCTGTTAAGGCATATCTCTCTCGATGTAGTTTTGGTGATTGATGACAACATATTTGCGGACTAACCTTGTGCTTTGAGCATTTCAGAGATTCATCCTTTGGCTCGAGACGATTTCTTTCCCCTCGGAGTGTTTTCCAAGACGGTGTAGCTCTTTCGTTTCTTGTTGGTGGATTAGTTTCTTAGGAGTCACCATACTATCAAGAGGGGGTCTGCTTTGGTATGGCTAGGGTGGAATCATCACGTACACTTCCGTTTCACACCCTCTGGGCCTTCCCGCGTCGTTGGAGGTCTTATTCCCTGCTGTTTGGGCACTCTTTAGCCCCAGCAGTAGTACCGCGGTGCCCAGCGGTAGTACCGCTTGTGTGTCCTCAGCGGCAGTACCGTTGCGGTACCGGGCAACTACCGCCTCGACTCAAGGGAGGCACTTCTCATGTCGGGTTGAGAGGCACTTGCAGCTGTAGTAGGTGCAGTAGTACCGCTCGAGAGCGGCAATACCGCGCTGGGCCTGTCCGGCAGTACCGCGTTGGGCCTGTCCCTCCTGTATCTTCAAGCCCTCTCTGGCAGGGCGGTAGTATCGTAAGGGGGAGGGTAGTACTGCTGGGTCCAGCGGTAGTACCGCTGCCCACTGCGGTAGTACCGCCCTCTGCGGGGCTATTTAGTGGGGTAACAGTTGGATTGTTCCCCCCACTATAAAATGTTGGGGAACGTAGCAGAATTTTAAAATTTTCTACGCATCACCAAGATCAATCTATGGAGTCATCTAGCAACGAGGGAGAGGGGAGTGCATCTACATACCCTTGTAGATCGCGCGCGGAAGCGTTCAAGAGAACGGGGTTGATGGAGTCGTACTCGTCGTGATCCAAATCACCGATAACCTAGTGCCGAACGGATGGCACCTCCGCGTTCAACACACATACGGTTGGGAAGATGTCTCCTCCAACTTGATCCAGCAAGGGGTAAGGAGAGGTTGATGGAGATCCAGTAGCACGACGGCGTGGTGGTGGAAACTACGGCGATCTCGGCAGGGCTTCGCCGAGCACTGCGAGAAGGAGAGGTGTCACGGGAGGGAGAGGGAGGCGCCAGGGGCTAGGGTGCGGCTGCCCTCCCTCCCCCCACTATTTATAGGACCCCTAGGGGGGCGCCGGCCCTAGGAGATGCCATCTCCAAGGGGGGCGGCAGCCAAGGGGGGTGCAGTGCCCCCCAAGCCAAGCGGGGCGCCCCCACCCCTAGGGTTTCCAACCCTAGGCGCAGGGGAGGCCCATGGGGGGTGCACCAGCCCACTAGGGGCTGGTTCCCCTCCCACTTCAGCCCATGGGGCCCTCCGGGATAGGTGGCCCCACCCGGTGGACCCCCGGGACCCTTCCGGTGGTCCCGGTACAATACCGATTACCCCCGAAACCTTCTCGATGGCCGAAACTTGACTTCCTATATATAAATCTTCACCTCTGGACCATTCCGAAATTCCTCGTGATGTCCGGGAACTCATCCAAGACTCCGACCAACTTTCGGGTTACCGTATGCTAATATCTCAACAACCCTAGCATCACCGAACCTTAAGTGTGTAGACCCTACGGGTTCGGGAGACACGCAGACATGACCGAGACGACTCTCTGGTCAATAACCAACAGCGGGATCTGGATACCCATGTTGGCTCCCACATGCTCCTCGATGATCTCACCGGATGAACCACGATGTCGAGGATTCAATCAATCCCGTATTCAATTCCCTTTGTCAGTCGGTACATTACTTGCCCGAGATTCGATCGTCGGTATCCCGATACCTTGTTCAATCTCGTTACCGGCAAGTCTCTTTACTCGTTCCGTAACACATCATCCCGTGATAAACTCCTTGATCACATTGTGCACATTATGATGATGTCCTACCGAGTGGGCCCAGAGATACCTCTCCGTTTACACGGAGTGACAAATCCCAGTCTCGATTCGTGCCAACCCAACAGACACTTTCGGAGATACCTGTAGTGTACCTTTATAGCCACCCAGTTACGTTGTGACGTTTGGCACACCCAAAGCACTCCTACGGTATCCGGGAGTTGCACAATCTCATGGTCTAAGGAAATGATACTTGACATTTGGAAAAGCTATAGCAAACGAACTACACGATCTTAGAGCTATGCTTAGGATTGGGTCTTGTCCATCACATCATTCTCCTAATGATGTGATCCCGTTATCAATGACATCCAATGTCCATAGTCAGGAAACCATGAGTATCTTTTGATCAACGAGCTAGTCAACTAGAGGCTCACTAGGGACGTGTTGTGGTCTATGTATTCACACATGTATTACGATTTCCGGATAACACAATTATAGCATGAACAATGGACAATTATCATGAACAAAGAAATATAATAATAACCATTTTATTATTGCCTCTAGGGCATATTTCCAATAGTCTCCCACTTGCACTAGAGTCAATAGTCTAGTTACATTGTGATGAATCGAACACCCATGCAGTTCTGGTGTTGATCATGTTTTGCTCTAGGGAGAGGTTTAGTCAACGGATCTGCCACATTCAGGTCCATATGTACTTAACAAATATCTATGTCTCCATTTTGAAGACTTTCACGAATGGAGTTGAAGCGACTCTTGATATGCCTGGTCTTCCTATGAAACCTGGGCTCCTTGGCAAGGGCAATAGCTCCAGTGTTGTCACAGAAGAGAGTCATCGGGCCCGACGCATTGGGTATGACTCCTAGGTCGGTAATGAACTCCTTCACCTAGATTGCCTCTTGTGCTGCCTCCGAGGCTGGCATGTACTCCGCTTCACATGTAGATCCTGCCACAACGCTTTGCTTGCAACTGCACCAGCTTACTGCCCCACCATTCAAAGTATACACGTATCCGGTTTGTGACTTAGAGTCATCCAGATCTGTGTCGAAGCTAGCATCGACGTAACCCTTTACCACGAGCTCTTCATCACCTCCATAAATGAGAAACATATCCTTAGTCCTCTTCAGGTACTTCAGGATATTCTTGACCGCTGTCCAGTGTTCCATACCGGGATTACTTTGGTACCTTCCTACCAAACTTACGACAAGGTTTACATCAGGTCTAGTACACAGCATAGCATACATGATAGACCCTATGGCCGAGGCATAGGGGACGACACTCATCTTTTCTCTATCTTCTGTCGTGGTCGGGCATTGAGCCATACTCAATCTCGTACCTTGCAATACAGGCAAGAACCCCTTCTTTGACTGATCCATTTTGAACTTCTTCAATATCTTGTCAAGGTACGTACTCTGTGAAAGACCAATGAGGCGTCTCGATCTATCTCTATAGATCTTGATGCCTAATATATAAGCAGCTTCTCCAAGATCCTTCATTGAAAAACACTTGTTCAAGTAGGCCTTTATGCTTTCCAAGAATTCTATATCATTTCCCATCAATAGTATGTCATCCACATACAATATGAGAAATGCTACAGAGCTCCCACTCACTTTCTTGTAAATGCAGGCTTCTCCATAAGTCTGCGTAAACCCAAACACTTTGATCGTCTCATCAAAACAAATGTTCCAACTCCGAGATGCTTGCACCAGCCCATAGATCGAGCGTTGGAGCTTGCACACCATATCAACATTCTTAGGATCGACAAAACCTTCCGGCTGCATCATATACAATTCTTCCTTAAGGAAACCATTAAGGAATGCCGTTTTGACATCCATTTGCCATATCTCATAATCATAGAATGCGGAAATTGCTAACATGATTCGAACGGACTTCAGCTTCGCTACGGGTGAGAAAGTCTCGTCGTAGTCAACCCCTTGAACTTGTCGATAACCCTTAGCGACAAGCCGAGCTTTATAGATGGTTACATTACCATCCGCGTCTGTCTTCTTCTTAAAGATCCATTTATTTTCTATGGCTCGCCGATCATCGGCAAGTCAGTCAAAGTCCATTTCATTTTCATACATGGATCCTATCTCGGATTTCATGGCTTCCAGCCATTTGTCGGAATCCGGGCCCGCCATTGCTTCTTCATAGTTCGAAGGTTCACCGTTGCCTAACAACATGATTTCCAAGACAGGGTTGCCGTACCACTCTGGTGCGGAATGTGTCCTTGTGGACCTACGAAGTTCAGTAGCAACTTGATCTGAAGTTTCATGATCATCATCATTAACTTCCTCTCTAGTCGGTGCAGGCACCTCAGGAACATTTTCTTGAGTTGTGCTACTTACCGGTTCAAGAGGTAATACTTCATCGAGTTCTACTTTCCTCCCACTTATTTCTTTCGAGAGAAACTCTTTCTCTAGAAAGGATCCATTCTTGGCAACAAAGATCTTGCCTTCGGATCTGAGGTAGAAGGTGTACCCAATAGTTTCTTTAGGGTATCCTATGAAGACGCATTTTTCTGACTTGGGTTCGAGCTTTTCAGGTTGAAGTTTCTTGACATAAGCATCGCATCCCCAAACTTTTAGAAACGACAGCTTAGGTTTCTTCCCAAACCATAATTCATACGATGTCGTCTCAACGGATTTCGACGGAGCCCTATTTAAAGTGAATGTGGCAGTCTCTAAAGCATAGCCCCAAAATGACAGCGGTAGATCGGTAAGAGACATCATAGATCGCACCATATCCAATAGAGTGCGATTACAATGTTCGGACATACCATTACGCTAAGGTGTTCCAGGCGGCGTGAGTTGTGAAACTATTCCACATTTTCTTAAGTGTGTGCCAAATTCGTGACTCAAGTATTCTCCCCCACGATCTGATCGCAAGAACTTGATTTTCCTGTCACGTTGATTCTCAACCTCACTCTGAAATTCCTTGAACTTTTCAAAGGTCTCAGACTTGTGTTTCATTAAGTAGACATACCCATATCTACTCAAGTCATCAGTGAGGGTGAGAACATAACGATAGCCACCGCAAGCCTCAACACTCATTGGACCGCACACATCAGTATGTATGATTTCCAATAAGTTGGTTGCTCGCTCCATTGTTCCTGAGAACGGAGTCTTGGTCATTTTACCCATGAGGCATGGTTCGCACGTGTCAAATGATTCGTATTCAAGAGACTCCAAAATTCCATCTGCATGGAGCTTCTTCATGCGTTTGACACCTATGTGACCAAGGCGGCAGTGCCACAAGTATGTGGGACTATCATTATCAACCTTACATCTTTTGGTATTCACACTATGAATATGTGTAACATTACGCTCGAGATTCATTAAGAATAAACCATTCACCAGTGGAGCATGACCATAAAACATATCTCTCATATAAATAGAACAACCATTATTCTCGGATTTAAATGAGTAGCCATCTCGAATTAAACGAGATCCTGATACGATGTTGATGCTCAAAGCTGCCACTAAATAACAATTATTGAGGTTTAAAACTAATCCCGTAGGTAAATGTAGAGGTAGCGTGCCGACGGCGATCACATCGACCTTGGAACCATTCCAGACGCGCATCGTCACCTCGTCCTTTGCCAGTCTCCGCTTATTCCGTAGCTCCTGCTTTGAGTTACAAATGTGAGCAACCGCACCGGTATCAAATACCCAGGAGCTACTACGAGTACTGGTAAGCTACACATCAATTAGATGTATATCACATATACCTTTAGTGTTGCCGGCCTTCTTGTCCGCTAAGTATTTGGGGCAGTTCCGCTTCCAGTGACCACTTCCCTTGCAATAAAAGCACTCAGTCTCAGGCTTGGGTCCATTCTTTGACTTCTTCCCAGCAGCTTGCTTACCGGGCGCGGCAACTCCCTTGCCGTCCTTCTTGAAGTTCTTTTTACCCTTGCCTTTCTTGAACTTAGTGGTTTTATTCACCATCAACACTTGATGTTCCTTTTTGATTTCCACCTCCGCTGATTTCAGCATAGAATATACCTCAGGAATGGTCTTTTCCATCCCCTGCATATTGAAGTTCATCACAAAGCTCTTGTAGCCCGGTGGAAGCGACTGAAGGATTCTGTCAATGACCGCGTCATCCGGGAGATTAACTCCCAACTGAGTCAAACGGTTATGCAACCCAGACATTTTGAGTATGTGCTCACTGACAGAACTATTTTCCTCCATCTTACAACTGAAGAACTTGTCGGAGACTTCATATCTCTCGACCCGGGCATGAGCTTGGAAAACCATTTTCAGCTCTTCAAACATCTCATATGCTCCGTGTTGCTCAAAACGCTTTTGGAGCCCCGGTTCTAAGCTGTAAAGCATGCCGCACTGAACGAGGGAGTAATCATCAGCACGTGACTGCCAAGCGTTCATAACGTCTTGGTTCTCTGGGATGGGTGCGTCACCTAGCGGTGCTTCTAGGGCATAATCTTTCTTGGCAGCTATGAGGATGATCCTCAGGTTCTGGACCCAGTCCGTATAGTTGCTGCCATCATCTTTCAGCTTGGTTTTCTCTAGGAACGCGTTGAAGTTGAGGGCAACATTAGCGTGGGCTATTTGATCTACAAGACATAGTGTAAAGATTTTAGACTAAGTTCATGATAATTAAGTTCATCTAATCAAATTATTCAATGAACTCCCACTCAGATAGACATCCCTCTAGTCATCTAAGTGAAACATGATCCGAGTCAACTAGGCCGTGTCCGATCATCACGTGAGACGGACTAGTCAACATCGGTGAACATCTTCATGTTGATCGTATCTTCTATACGACTCATTCTCGACCTTTCGGTCTTCCGTGTTCCGAGGCCATGCCTGTACATGCTAGGCTCGTCAAGTTAACCTAACTGTATTGCGTGTGTAAATCTGGCTTACACCCGTTGTATTCGAACGTTAGAATCTATCACACCCGATCATCACATGGTGCTTCGAAACAACGAACCTTCGCAACGGTGCACAGTTAGGGGGAACACTTTCTTGAAATTATTACGAGGGATCATCTTATTTAAGCTACCATCGTTCTAAGCAAATAAGATGTAAAACATGATAAACATCACATGCAATCAAATAGTGACATGATATGGACAATATCAGTTGCTCCTTTTGATCTCCATCTTCGGGGCTTCATGATCATCGTTGTCACCGGCATGACACCATGATCTCCATCATCATGATCTCCATCATCGTGTCTTCTTGAAGTTGTCTCGTCATCTATTACTTCTACTACTATGGCTAACGCTTTAGCAATAAAGTAAAGTAATTACATGACGTTTATGTTGACATGCAGGTCATAAATAAATAAAGACAACTCCTATGGCTCCTGCCGGTTGTCATACTCATCGACATGCAAGTCGTGATTCCTATTACAAGAACATGATCAATCTCATACATCACATATATCATTCATCACATCCTTTTGGCCATATCACATCACACGGCACATGCTGCAAAAACAAGTTAGACGTCCTCTAATTGTTGTTGCAAGTTTTACGTGGCTGCTATAGGTTTCTAGCAAGAACGTTTCTTACCTACGCCAAAACCACAACGTGATATGCCAATTTCCATTTACCCTTCATAAGGACCCTTTTCATCGAATCCGATCCGACTAAAGTGGGAGAGACAGACACCCGCCAGCCACCTTATGCAACTAGTGCATGTCAATCGGTGGAACCAGTCTCACGTAAGCGTACGTGTAAGGTCAGTCCGGGGCGCTTCATCCCACGATGCCGCCAAATCAAGATAAGACTAGTAACGACAAGAAAATTTACAATATCCATGCCCACAACTGCTTTGTGTTCTACTCGTGCATAGAAACTACGCATAGACCTAGCTCATGATGCCACTGTTGGGGAACGTAGCAGAATTTTAAAATTTTCTACGCATCACCAAGATCAATCTATGGAGTCATCTAGCAACGAGGGAGAGGGGAGTGCATCTACATACCCTTGTAGATCGCGCGCGGAAGCGTTCAAGAGAACGGGGTTGATGGAGTCGTACTCGTCGTGATCCAAATCACCGATGACCTAGTGCCGAACGGACGGCACCTCCGCGTTCAACACACGTACGGTTGGGAAGACGTCTCCTCCAACTTGATCCAGCAAGGGGGAAGGATAGGTTGATGGAGATCCAGCAGCACGACGACGTGGTGGTGGAAACTACGGCGATCTCGGCAGGGCTTCGCCGAGCACTGCGAGAAGGAGAGGTGTCACGAGAGGGAGAGGGAGGCGCCAGGGGCTAGGGTGCGGCTTCCCTCCCTCCCCCCACTATTTATAGGACCCCGAGGGGGGCGCCGGCCCTAGGAGATGCCATCTCTAAGGGGGGCGGCGGCCAAGGGGGGTGGAGTGCCCCCCAAGCCAAGTGGGGCGCCCCCACCCCTAGGGTTTCCAACCCTAGGCGCAGGGGAGGCCCATGGGGGGCGCACCAGCCCACTAGGGGCTCGTTCCCCTCCCACTTCAGCCCATGGGGCCCTCCAGGATAGGTGGCCCCACCCAGTGGACCCCCGGGACCCTTCCGGTGGTCCCGGTACAATACCGATTACCCCTGAAACCTTCCCGATGGCCGAAACTTGACTTCCTATATATAAATCTTCACCTCTGGACCATTCCGAAACTCCTCGTGACATCCGGGATCTCATCCGGGACTCCGAACAACTTTCGGGTTACCGTATGCTAATATCTCAACAACCCTAGCGTCACCGAACCTTAAGTGTGCAGACCCTATGGGTTCGGGAGACACGTAGACATGACCGAGACGACTCTCCGGTCAATAACCAACAGCGGGATCTGGATACCCATGTTGGCTCCCACATGCTCCTCGATGATCTCATTGGATGAACCACGATGTCGAGGATTCAATCAATCCCGTATACAATTCCCTTTGTTAGTCGGTACGTTACTTGCCCGAGACTCGATCGTCGGTATCCCAATACCTCGTTCAATCTCGTTACCGGCAAGTCACTTTACTGGTACCGTAATGCATGATCCCGTGATCAACCACTTGGTCACATTGAGCTCATTATGATGATGCATTACCGAGTGGGCCCAGATATACCTCTCCATCATACGCAGTGACAAATCCCAGCCTCGATTCGTGCCAACCCAACAGACACTTTCGGAGATACCTATAGTGTACCTTTATAGTCACCCAGTTATGTTGTGACGTTTGGCACACCCAAAGCACTCCTACGGTATCCGGGAGTTGTACAATCTCATGGTCTAAGGAAATGATACTTGACATTCGAAAAAGCTATAGCAAACGAACTACACGATCTTAGAGCTATGCTTAGGATTGGGTCTTGTCCATCACATCATTCTCCTAATGATGTGATCCCGTTATCAATGACATCAAATGTCCATAGTCAGGAAACCATGACTATCTTTTGATCAACGAGCTAGTCAACTAGAGGCTCACTAGGGACGTGGTGTGGTCTATGTATTCACACATGTATTACGATTTCCGGATAACACAATTATAGCATGAACAATAGACAATTATCATGAACAAAGAAATATAATAATAACCATTTATTATTGCCTCTAGGGCATATTTCCAACATAAAAGGGGGTCCCCTTCTTCTTCGTTGACCCATCTCTTCCCCCAAAAGCTCCATTATTGCTCCAAGCTCCATTTTTGCCCGATCTCTCTCTCTCTAGCCAACCAAACTTGTTGATTTGCTCGGGAGTAGTTGAGAAGGCCCCGATCTACACTTCCACCAAGAGATATTTGATTCCCCCACTAATCCCTAGCGGATCTTGTTACTCTTGGGTATTTGAGCACCCTAGATGGTTGAGGTCACCACGGAGCCATAGTCTATTGTGGTGAAGCTTCGTGGTGTTGTTGGGAGCCTCCGATTGAGTTGTGGAGTTTGCCCCAACCTTGTTTGTAAAGGTCCGGTCGCCGCCTCAAAGGGCACCAATAGTGGAATCATGGCATCTCGCATTGTGTGAGGGCGTGAGGAGAATATGGCGGCCCTAGTGGCTTCTTGGGGAGCATTGTGCCTCCACACCGCTCTAACGGAGACGTACTTCCCCTCAAAAGGAAGGAACTTCGGTAACACATCCTCGTCTTCACCGGGTCCACTCTTGGTTATCTCTTACCTTTACTTGTGCAAGCTTATTAGTGTTACTTCTCTTGCTTGCGTGTATGTTCGTTGTTGTTGCATCACATAGGTTGCTCACCTAGTTGCACATCTAGACAACCTACTTTGATGCAAAGTTTAATTTGGTAAAGAAAAGTTAAAAATTGTTAGTTGCCTATTCACCCCCCCCCCTCTAGTCAACCATATCGATCCTTTCAATTGGTATCAGAGCCTCGTCTCTTTACTAAGGACTTTGCCGTCCGAAGAGTATGGTTGACACCGTAGACGGTGTGGAGGAGCACTCCGGTGTAAATCCGATCTCGTCTACAGGTGATGGGGGAACCTCGGTCTCCTATGAGAAACCTCAATGACGACCGAGGTTGAAAGCATGTTTACTAAATTCATTGAAGTGCTTAAACTATCCGCCGCACCGTTGAAAATGGGTGATCCCACCGACAAGGTGACGGATGCTATCTCCGACAAGGGGGAAGCTAGTAGTGAAAAGGCTCCTTCTTCTAATGGTAAAAATGGCACCGACATCTTTGCCCATGTGGAACCACCACTCGTTTATGGTGGACCGATTCCTTCCACTCATTTGAATCATGCCGGTCCTCCCCCTAAGATTGTGAAAAATGAGGACTTTGATTGTTGGGTTTATCGCTTTAAGCGTCATTTAAATCATGTGAACACTAATCTTTGGAGAATCATTGAAGAAGGTTTCCATCCACATGATCCAAGCAACTTCACTCCCCGAGAAGCCGCAGATAATCAATTCAATGAGAATGCTCTCTTCATCATTCAAGATGCAATTCCACCCGAAGATCTACCTCATCTTAGGCCCTTCGCCTTGGCCAAAGATGCATGGCTTTGTGTTATCTCTCTCTACCGGGGAAGCGCAAGCATTCAACGCTCCAACTATGAAGTAGTGCAAGATGAAGCCGATGAGTTTGCAATGAAAGAAGATGAAGAACCTCGTGAGCTTTATCGGAGAGTAACCAAACTCGCGGTCTCACGGGAGCAAGGACACGGATGACAATTGGATCAAGCACAAATTCCTCAAGCCTATGATGCCTTACCACAAGGCCATGTCCTCCGTCATTCGTCAAAGGCCGGACTTCCACACTTTGACCTCAAGTGAAGTGTTGGATGAGTTTGTGGCTATGAACATCTTGGACAAGACCGCCGACAATGCGGTGCTTCGCTCTCAAAGGGCAAAGAAGCCCAACCTTGCATTGAAGGCCAAGGTTTGCGTTGAAGAAGAAGAAGAGGAAGAAGAGGAAAGCAACCCCGAAGATACAAAGTATGCCTATCATGAACACATGGCACTTGCTTCAAGGCAATTTTGGAGCAAGAAAAAATCAAGGCCAAACTTCAACAAGAACAACTCAAGTGGCACGAAGAGCAAGCAACGTGTAAGGACTTGCTACAATTGTGGCAATGTGAGTCATTTTGTTGCGAAGTGCCCGTATGAGAAGAGGGAAGACAATGGTGGCAAGCTCATTCAAAAGGACAAAGCCAAGTCTTTCCCCAACAAGAGTAACTTCACCAAGAAAACCCCTCACAAGGCGTTCGTGGTTCAAGAAGAGTACCATGAGGATGATGATGATGAAGATGGTGAGTCGGTTGCCATGGCCTCCGTTGCCATTGCAAAAACTCCACGAATATCTCTCTTCGACTCACCCAATGAGAACATCACCGCCAAGTGCCTAATGGCTAAATCCACCAACAAGGTAACTCCCAACATCAAAGCTACCATCATTAATAATCCTTCCTTAACGGATTGCATTGATGAATGTGAGGGACCTAATGTGGAGGAAAATGAGTTTGAGTCCTTTATGGGTAAACTCAAGGGTAAAACCAAGAAGCATTTTGTTGCTCTGTTGGAACAACTTGGTGAAGCCAATGACATGGTCGAGGCTCACGAAGATACTATCTCCAAGATGGAGGGGCATAGTCGTGACTATGCCGATGAGATTTCGGATCTTTCCAATGCTCTTGAGGAAGAGCGTGGTCTTCGTTTGGCTCTTGAGGAGTCACACAATGTTTATCATGCTAAGTTAAAGAAAGATTTGGATCATGCTCTTGTTGTTTCTCGTGTGCTAAACTCCGAGAAGGCCAAACTTGGGGTTGATCTTGCTAGACTCAAAGAGGAGTTTGATCTACTTGACAAGGTTCACAAGGTCTTGAAGGGTGCTCATGCTAGCCTCAAAGAGTCTCATGATCAACTTCAAGTAAAGCTAACCAAGGATAAAGCCACTTTTCCTCGTATGATGTTAATTGATAATGCAAATGCTACTAACCCGTGTTGTGAGCATGTGCATCTTGTTGAGGAGAACGCTAAGCTAAAGGTGCAACTTGAGAAAGGTCTTGTGTCTTGCATACAAGGCGAGAAGAGCCTCAACGACCTCTTGAACAACCAAAAGGGAGTTGTGGGCAAGGAAGTGATTGTGTACGTGCCCAAGTCAAAGAACAAGAAGAAGAATGACAAGGCCAAACGACCTCCTCCTCTCAAGCAAACCTTTGTGAAGGAGGGTGAGGGTGCTACTAAGGAGAAGGATAAAAACTTCATGAGGGGTAGTGATGCCAAGAAGGGAAATGCTCCCCTTCCCAACAAAGCCGGCGACTTTAACCCTTCCTATGTGTTGTGTCGTGCTAGAGATGGGCATGTTTATGCCAAATTTGTTGGTTCTCCTTATGAGTACATTGAATGGTCTATTTGGGTTCCTAAGACCCTTGTTACTAACATCAAAGGACCCATTACAAAATGGGTACCTAAAACCAAGCATTGATCTCTTGTAGGTGTTTGCTTCCGATGGGGGATCATGGTTGCTCAATAGTGGAGCTACTAATCATATGACCGGAAGCAGGGACTTGGTGGTGGATGTGCAAAAGATTCCATCCATGCCCACCAATGTCGAGTGGGGTGATGCCTCATCTTCTAAGGTATTGGGACTCGGCAAAGTTGTCATTTCTCATGATCTTACGATCAAGAAGGTCATGCTTGTTGAGTCCCTTGCATACAATTTACTTTCCGTTCATCAACTAGTACTCATGGGCTTTGCCACTTTCTTTGATATTGATTCCGTGGACCTCTTGTGGAGCAAGACTCTTAAAGTAGCCTTTGTTGGGCATGTCGAGAACGGTCTCTATGTGATTAACTTTTCGAAGCAACCCACTAAGACCGCGACATGCCTAATGGCTAAAGTTGACGTGGGATGGCTTTGGCATCGCTGTTTAGCCCACGTCAATATGAGATCTTTGCAAAGTCTTCTCAAGGGGGACCATGTCTGTGGACTAACAAATGTTTGTTTTGCCAAAGATCGTGCTTGCAGTGCTTGCATCGAAGGAAAGCTACATGAGAAGGCTCACCCTCCCACGACTATCATCTACTCGAAGAGGCCTTTGGAGCTCCTTCACTTGGATCTCTTTGGACCTCCATCCTTTGATAGTCTTGGGGTAGAAAGTATTGCTTGGTGATTGTAGATGACTATTCAAGATACACTTGGGTATATTTCTTCAAGAGGAAGAGCGAGACCCAACAAACCGTCATCGACTTTGCAAATGAAGCTCAACGACAACACAATGCAAAGATCTTGACAATAAGAAGTGACAACGGCTCCGAGTTCAAGAACTACACCTTAGATGAGTTTTTGAGTGATGAGGGAATCAAGCATCAATATTCCGCACCTTATACCCCTCAACAAAATGGTGTAGCGGAGAGGAAGAACCGGATGTTGATGGATGTGGCAAGGACCATGATGGTGGAGTTCAAGTCTCCCTACAACTTTTGGGCCGAAGCCATCAACACCGCGTGCCATGCATCTAATCGGCTCTACCTCCGCAAAGGCTTGAAGAAGACTCCATATGAGATACTCACCGGTAACAAGCCCAACCTCAAGTATGTCGGAGTAATAGACCACGGGTACCCCGAGGACGGCAAGACGATATTTCAAGACATCGGGGCTAGCAAAGCCCCTCAGTCCGACTGTCCGGCCGCTCCTTCCGGCTCCCCATCCGACTGCTCTGCCCGGCCGGCTGCCAACTGCCGGCTGCCAACTATGCCAACCAGATGGCTGCCGACTGCACCAACCAGCCGGCTGCCGACTGCAGCCCGAAGCGACATCGACAAGACACCGACGAGACGGCCATACCTTAGACGAGACAACCGTACAGTGACGATATCATCTACAGTGTATCTGTCCCTGGGCACTGTTTTATAAAGTGCACCAGGGACAAAGAGGCATGCACATCATGTACCTGGGCATGGTGCCCCATGCCCACTTTCCCCCCACGCCACTACCTAGCTTAGGTAGTAAGCTACCACCATGCCTATATAATGCACCCATCCATCCATTCACCAGGGAGGCCACACCACATGCACGAGGCCGGCCACAATGGCTCCCTGGGCATTCTCACACACTCCACGCATGCATGCATACTAGCTAGCAAGCAAGCTAGCTAGCGCACACATATCCATTCAGCCTAGCACACACTTGTGCTCATATGCATATACGGGATCAGATGCACCTGGCACTGATCCCAGATACAGCTCCAGGAGCACTTTGTACTGCCCGATGTACACCCCAGGTAGATACACTCAGACATGCAGCATTAGGAGTATTATCTCTCCGGAGAGCTCCGAAGCTGGGTAAACCACCGCGTGCTACTCTCATACCCGCTCCCGGCCCTATCAGCAGCAATCTTACCCACACACTAAGCCCTTGTGGCATATGTCGACTCGCAAGCCCCCCGTGAGAATACCATGACAGTTGGCGCCCACTGTGGGGCGGTACTACTACTACGCTACCACGCTGCTGCTGGTTTCGCTGTCCGGGCGGGACCCTTTTTTCTTCATCGCCTCCGCCGCGGCGTCGCGCCGTCTCTCCGGTAGCGCTCGGGGGCTCGACTTCGACCCGCCCCCGGAGCGGCCGTGCGGGATGGCGCGCCCTCGCCGCCGGCTTTGCCATCTTCGTCATCACCAACGCAGCGCCGGCCGTCCGTCCGCGCGCGCGCCGCACGCGGGGCCTAGCTTCGGTCGGCCATGATCGTCCCCTCGCCGCTCGCGTCTGCTTTCCTCCGCGCAGCGCCTTGCTCCGGCCGACACGCGCGTTCGCTCCTCCACACACCATCTTTGCAAGCTAGCTAGATGCTAGTCAACAAAGGTCAAACCATTGGCCATACCACTACACACATACTACCCATGCAATGGCCATGTGCACTATCTGTACATTGGCTGGATGCCGATGCGCGTTGGTCAGCTCCTCCGCGCGAGCTCGGCCCCGAGCTGCTCCCCGTCGCCGCAACTGCCCATCGGGCCACGCCCTGCTTCGCCCCAAGTCTCCCGCGGCTGCTCCGCTGCTTCCAGCCATGGCCGCACGCTGCTCCAACCCCGGGCCCTCCTCCTGTGCGCCCGTGGAGCCGCACCGCCTGTCCGCACCTCCCGCGGTGCCCAGGAGCTCGAGCTCCTCCCCGTCTCCGCGCACTCGCCGCCCAGAGTCCCGTGCGCTCGAGCTCTCCTCCGGCCGCGCGCCTGCGCGCCCGTGCCGCTTGACCCGCGCTGCTGCCGACTCCGGATCCGGCTGCGCCGGCTGCCGCTGCCCCGGGCCGGCCTCCGCTCCTCTCCGCCTCGGATCGTGACCGGGTGCTCCACGTCCGCAGCCGGCTCCCGCGCCCGTCGCCCGCGACTGCGCCCACCCGGCTGCGTCGGGTTGACTCCACCCGTGGCCGCCTGCTCACCGCTGTAGCTGGCCCCGGCCGCGTCCCTGCTGCTGTCGGCTCCGCGCTGTCCGGGCCTCCGCCTGTGTCGCCCCATCCTTCTGCTCCGGCACCCGCGCGTCCAGCTCGCCGGCCTCCAGCTGCACCAGGTCTCGGCCCCGGCCATCCCCGTGCAAGTCGCCGCTCTGCCCGCACCATTCCGACCGTCTGCCGGCTTCGCGCAGGCCGGCTGCCGGCACCCCGGCCTCCACCACGCTCGGCCGCCTCCCGTACGCGCTCGCGTTGGCTTGGCCCTGCCACTCCGCCCCGCAGCTACAGGCCCCGCCGCTACGCCCGTGCCTTGCCGGCGTATCCGCGCTTCACACTGCCATCCCCAGCCGAATCCAAACCCGGCCTGCCGGCTGTGCCGCCTGGCCGCCTGCTGGCTCCGCGCCGACTTCTGCCCGCCGCGCCCGCCTGCGCCGGCTCTGGCGACCCGGCCTCCGCATCCAGCACCGGCCCGGGCCAGCTCCCCTGCGCCGCCTCGCCTCGAGTCCGCCGGCACCCGGCGCGCACCAGCCAGCCCCCGCTGCTTGCTGCTGCCATCTTCTGCGAAGAGAAAAAGAACGAAAGAAAGAGAAAAGTCAGGGCCGAGTGCAAACAAGAAAGAGCCGGCATCCCTCTGCCCTGGCCGCCTACCGCGCTAGCCTTCCGCGCGTGGCGCGTGTGCCTGCAGTCCCCCACTGGCTGCGTGCTCCTCCGCGACGCCGCCTGCCCCAGCACCTCCGCTTGGTTGCGCCGTCTTCTGTGCGCCCTGGCAGGCTCCCGCCATCCGACTGCGGCTCGTCCCGCCACCCGGCATCTGGCCTTCCTGGTCGTCTCGCCGGGTCCGCCCCGTGCCGCTCCTCGCCGGCTCCCGCTCGCCTGCCGGCTTGCCGCCCAGCGCTGGCCGACTCCACGCGTCTGCGCGACTCGGCCGGCTCCGCCTCTGACCCGACCCGCCGACTCCGCTGCCGCACCGCGACCCGGCCGCCGGCTTGGCGTGCCAGCTGGCCTCCGCAGCGTCCCGCTCCTGCCGACTGCTCAGGCAGCGAAAACAAGATAAAAGAGAAAAAAAGAGAGAAAGAAAAGAGGCCGGCTGGAAAAGAAGTGGCCGGGTGCCCACAGCCGGCTGCTCCCATCAAGTCGGCTGAAAAACAAGTGGCCGACTGCCCAAAAAAAAGAGAGAGAGAGAGAGAGAGAAGAAGTCGGGTGGAATAAAAGAAAATATGAGAGAAATGTGCGTCTGACGTACGTTCGACCGCTAGCTGCCTGACCGGCTGCAAAAATCCCGACTGATGTGTCGGAGTCCGCCTGCCTAGCTGGCTGAAGAAGAAAAAAAAAGACAAAGTAGTTGCCGGGAGATCCGGCCCGACTGCTCAGCAGTCGGCTCGAATCTCGGGGGCTACACCTAGCGGGTGCGCTGACGCGCCCCCGCGAGAAAGAAGACAAAGTAGTTGCCGGAAGATCCGGCCCGACTGCTCAGCAGTCGGCCCGAATCTCGGCGGCTACACCCAGTGGGTGCGCTGGCGCGCCCCCAGGGAAGATTGCAAATAAGAGAAGAATTTTGTCCGGCTCCGAACAGCCGACAGAAGAGAAAAAGAAGAAGATAGGTGCTGCAAGACGCCTCGCCGCCTGGCCGGTTGAGCCTGACCGGCCGGTACCCCCCTTTGAGCACCCGGAGGCTCTAAGGCTTCACCCAGCGGGTGCGCCGACGCGCTCCGCGAGCGCCGAGTCGCGCCGGCCTTCTTCAACGACCGCGACTACACGAAAATCAATGTGAGCTCCTCGCCCGCATATTTTTTGCATCACGCAAGCACGGATAACCCCAAGCGATGCTCGGGTGCTATCTCCGCATTTTTTAATTACAGTTGCATCACTGTTCGCCCCAGTGCCAGCCAGAGTTGGCCCGGGGGCTGGTCGCTTGGCCTAAGACGTTTGTTCCCGCAGACGGTTTAGTAGCGTGCGCAGTACCAAAGGCTCACTCTTAGGCACAGACCGCAGAGCGGCTGTCCAGCTAGCAAGGGTGAACGCTGGAGGCCACCCACGTGAAAAACGTCCAAGAAGAAAAACGGTTCGGGCGACCCGGCCGTTTTCCTTTACAAGTATCTACTCGGTTGAATCTGCTCCTAGACTCTGAGTACAGTACACTCCACTTTGCGGCCCACTCTTAGCCACAGACCGCAGAGCGGCTGTCCGGCAAGCAAGAGCACAAGCCAAAAAGCGGAGGGAACACGAAAAAGATTAAGGGGGCTCGGACGAAGCCGAGTCGGCACCCTCCGCATAAAACTTGCAATGCTAAAAGCAAACATTTGATATATCTGCATGGACTAACTTTGTCTTTTTTCTTGACAATTTCCATGAACACTCGCCAAAAAACCTCTGCCCAACTTTGCCAAGTTGCCCGGAGGCTTGGGGGCTACTGTCGGAGTAATCGACCACGGGTACCCCGAGGACGGCAAGACGATATTTCAAGACATCGGGGCTAGAAAAGCCCCTCAGTCCGACTGTCCGGCCGCTCCTGCCGGCTCCCCGTCCGACTGCTCTGCCCGGCCGGCTGCCGACTGCCGGCTGCCGACTACGCCAACCAGCCGGCTGCCGACTACACCAACCAGCCGGCTGCCGACTGCAGCCCGAAGCAACATCGACAAGACACCGACGAGACGGCCATACCTTAGACGAGACAACCGTACAATGATGATATCATCTATAGTGTATCTGTCCCTAGGCACTGTTTTATAAAGTGCACCAGGGACAAAGAGGCATGCACATCATGTGCCTGGGCATGGTGCCCCATGCCCACTTGCCCCCCACGCCACTACCTAGCTTAGGTAGTAAGCTACCACCATGCCTATATAATGCACCCATCCATCCATTCACCAGGGAGGCCACACCACATGCACGAGGCCGGCCACAATGGCTCCCTGGGCATTCTCACACACTCCACGCATGCATGCATACTAGCTAGCAAGCAAGCTAGCTAGCGCACACATATCCATTCAGCCTAGCACACACTTGTGCTCATATGCATATACGGGATCAGATGCACCTGGCACTGATCCCAGATACAGCTCCAGGAGCACTTTGTACTGCCCGATGTACACCCCAGGTAGATACACTCAGACATGCAGCAGTAGGAGTATTATCTCTCCGGAGAGCTCCGAAGCTGGGTAAACCACCGCGTGCTACTCGCATACCCGCTCCCGGTCCTATCAGCAGCAGTCTTACCCACACACTAAGCCCTTGTGGCATCTGTCGACTCGCAAGCCCCCCGTGAGAATACCACGACAAGTACTTCCGGGTGTTCGGGTGTAAGTGTTTCATTCTCAAGAAAGGTGTCCGTTTGTCTAAATTTGAGGCTAGAGCTTATGAGGGCATATTTGTTGGTTATGCTACAAACTCTCATGCTTACCGTGTTCTCAATAAGTCCACGGGACTTCTTGAGGAAACGTGTAACGTGGAGTTTGATGAGAATAACGGCTCCCAAGTGGAGCAAAGTGGTACTTGTGGTGTAGGTGATGAAATTCCTCCCCAAGCCATAAGAAGAATGGGTATTGGTCATATCCTACCCATTGAGGAACCCCTTGTGGCCAAAGGAGAAGGACAATGTTCTACTCAAGTGGAACCTTCACCAACCCAAGACCCACACGCTTCCGAAGAACAAAGTGAGGGCCCTCAACCTCAAGAACAAGACCAAGGGCAAGATCAATCTCAAGATGGTGTTGTAACATCAAGTGATTCCCAGGGTCAAGCTCCCTCCTCCGAGCAAGTTCAAGATCAAGAGCTTCCACGAGATCAAGAACAAGCTCAAGACGACGCTCAAGATGATCAAGTGACCACTCCTCGTCTCTCCCCCAAGGAGGAATTGGAGCGTTGTGCCGCCAAGGTTGCTTCCAAGCTCTCCACCAAGGATCATCTCATGACGAATGTGCTTGGAAGCTTAAGAAAGGGGGTAATCACTCATAGACAATTAGCAAACTATTGTGAACATCACGTGTTTGTCTCTTGTGCTGAACCCCAAAAGGTCTATGAGGCGCTCGAAGATCCGGATTGGATCAATGCCATGCATGAAGAACTCAACAACTTCAAGCGCAACGAAGTGTGGAGATTGGTGCCAAGGCCAACGGGGAACCACAGTGTCATTGGAACCAAGTGGATATTCAAGAACAAGCAAGATGCTCATGGGATTATCATTCGCAACAAGGCTCGTTTGGTAGCACAAGGCTACTCCCAAGTCGAGGGTATCGACTGTGGTGAAACCTTTGCTCCCATTGCTCATCTTGAATCCATTCGCATGTTGATTGCATATGCTTCTCATCATAACTTTAAGTTACAACAAATGGATGTGAAGAGTGCTTTTCTTAATGGTCCTATTAATGAATTGGTTTATGTCAAGCAACCCCCCCCCCCCCCCGGTTCGAGGATCCCTAGTTTCCTGATCACGTGTATCAACTCGATAAGATACTCTATGGCCTTAAACAAGCCCCACGTGCGTGGTATGACCACCTTACCGAGTTGTTAAAAGACCGTGGTTTTGAAGTTGGGCTAATAGACCCCACTCTTTTTACCAATAAGGTCCAAGGGGAGTTGTTTGTGTGCCAATTATATGTTGATGATATTATCTTTGGTTCCCCTAACAAAGCTTTCAATGAGGAATTTGCCGCTCTCATGACCTCAAAGTTCGATATGTCTTCCATGGGAGAGTTGAAGTTCTTTCTCGGGTTCGAAGTGAAGCAAAGGAGAGAAGGAACCTTCATCAACCAAGCCAAATGACATGCTCAACAGATTCAAGCTAAGTGATGTCAAGACGGCTTCCACTCCCATGCCCACCAAGTGTCAACTAGACATTGATCCCAATGGTAAAGTGGTGGATCAAAAGGTATATCGTTCCATGATTGGCTCCTTGCTTTACCTTTGTGCATCTAGACCGGATATCATGTTGAGTGTGGGAATTTTTGCACGGTTTCAAGCCGCACCTAAGGAAAGTCACTTTGTGGCGGTCAAGCGAATCTTTCAATATTTGGCTCATACACCAAACTTTGGCCTTTGGTACCCAAGAGGAGCAAACTTTAAGCTTGTAGGTTATTCGGACTCGGATTGGGCGGGAGACAAAGTGGATAGGAAGTCCACTTTCGGAGGGTGCCAATTTCTTGGTTGCTCTTTGGTGAGTTGGTCTTCCAAGAAGCAAAGTTGTGTGTCTCTCACGTCCACGGAAGCGGAATATGTGGCCGCCGGTAGTTGTTGTGCACAACTTTTATGGATGAGGCAAACTTTAAAGGATTACGGTGTCACTTGTGACAAAGTGCCTCTTTGGTGTGACAATGAAAGTGCCATCAAGATTTCTCTCAACCCAGTGCAACACTGCAAGACAAAACATATTGAGATTAGGTATCATTTCATCCGGGATCACATTAGGCGAGGGGAGATTGAGCTTAACTATGTCAACACTCATGATAACCTTGCAGATATCTTCACGAAGCCTTTGGATGAAGCAAGATTTCACGAGTTAAGGCATGAGCTAAATATCATTGATTCGAGCAATGTGACTTGAACCCTTGCACACCCCATCTCACTCAACTTGTTGTCTAGTTTAGGTGTAGGCATGGACATAGGGGGAGTGTTGTTCTCTCAATGAACTTTCCCTCCCCCCATAATGCATAAACTAACCAAACTCTTTCACATTAGCCATTTTTATGGTACTCGTGCTTCAAAGATGAGTGTTGGTCATGGGCCCAAGATTAAAATCTTCGCGGCGCCATACCTCTGAACTCAAACATAGGTGGCCTCGGCCACCGTCCTCTCTTGGAGAGGTGTGTGTCTTCTTTCTTTTTGTCGGTTTTGTGTGTGTGTTCTCGTTTTGTCTCGGTTTCTTCTCTTGTGTTCTGCCCGGTTTGGTCGGCCCTTTTTGCGGCAGAGCGGTACGACCGCTGACAAGCGTCAAGCGGTACTACCGCCACGGGGTGGGCGACGGGGGGTTATGTTGGGGCAGGGGGAGTTGCTTCTCCCCCATACCCATTCGCCCCCACTCATCTTCCTGGTTGCTCCTGCAACCTCTCGTCGCAGGAGGGGCTCGGCCGGCCGCCATTTTCATGTCGTCCCTCTCCATTTCCTCCGGTGGAGTCGATCCCCACCACGTCCTCTTGCCATGGATGCCGGTATTCCCCCGTTCCCGTTCTCTCTTTGCCTAGATCTTGCATCTAGTTTTTAGGGGCAATAGGCATTGTTCTTCTCGTCTTTTGGCCAAGGCGAGGCTTGAGTAGGATGGAGATGGCTTCTAGGCACTGTGGATTGAAGTTTGGTAGGTTTCTTTTTGAATTTGGCATCTCCGGTAGTGCCGGATCTGACCACGGTAGTAGGGAACTGCCGTTCCCCATCTGGCGCGGTACTACCGCTCTCCTCGAGCGGTACTACCGCTCAAGCAGTACTGCTGCTGTTGTGTCACGGTACTACCGCTCATGCGGTACTGCCGCTGTTGGGTCACGGTACTACCGCTGGATGCCCAGTTCCATCTTTTCCTACCAAGCTTGGATCCTTGTTGTTGTGTTTGGTGGCTTATGCTCTTTCTTTCTTGTGTTTCTTCTGGTCGTGTGTTTTGGTTCCAGGTGATGATCATCCTGAGCAGCAGGTCCGCCGTGTCAACCCCGGTCGTGCAACATCGAAGCGCTACCGCACTTCTGAGTCAGCGGGTGGTTCCTCTAGTACTCAACCGCCGCCAGCAGGCGCAACCTCAAGTGCTCCACCGCCACCTCAGCAGTCGAAGAGATCCGCCAACAAGCCAAAGGGAAAGACTGTGACTGAGATGACTGCCAAGGAGTTTGGGGCAAAGCATCGCTGCAACCCCTATGAGGAAGACCAAGATCCCACTTTGGTCAACCGCCCGTTCTGGAACCGCTTTTAGTTTTCCATCTATTTTGATGTGATCAAGGCTAAGAAGAATCTCTATGTTGATGTACGTTCCATTGACACGGATGCTATGGAGAAGGACCCTGAGTACTTTGGCGAAGCCCTTCAGATGTGTTCTCGACTGAATATTCTCAGAATCATGCAGTTCAACAAGGATTTTGATGCAGATTTGGTGGCTCAATTCTTTGCTACTGTTCATCTTGGAACTGATGCTGACAGGACTCTAACTTGGATGGCCAATGGCAAGTTGCTTTTCATCAAGTGGAAGGCCTTCATGGAGTTACTTGAGGTGGAAGATCACGGGCTTGAGACTCCAGTCGGCTTCCGCCCTCACCACAATGCTACCTCCACTCACAAGCAAGCCCTCTGGCCCTACTGTACTGTGAAGGTTCACCCTGTGACTAAGAAGGAAACTTATGAGCTGTCTACCTTTTTGGACATCCTTCATCGTGTCTTCTGAGAGACTATCTTCCCTCGCATCGGGAATCTAGATATGGTCCACTCCTATCTCGTGGACATGCTTCTATTCTGCCAGCATGAGAAGGAAGCAAACACTGGAGAGTGCCTAGACATTTCTCATGTTATGTGTTCTGAACTTCTCTCTGTTGTTTCTGAGCGCAAGTGCCCAATCTATGGTCCATTCATCATGCGGATCATTGAGAAGGCCTGGGCACGTGTCTATCCCAAGGATATGTTGGAAACTGGAGAATTGGTTTCTCATGAGATCAAGCGTCTGAGGAACAAGGACAATTGGGGCACCCCAGTGCCTAAACCAGGGGATCCATCTACTGCTGCCGACATGGAGACCGAGGGTGGGGCTACGGCCAATGATCACGATGAGGACTTTGGGCCTTCTAGTGCAAAACCCTCTTGGGCAAAGAAGCTTAAACGCAAGATGAAGAAGCTCTTCTGCATGGAGTATCATGGTCAGTACATGACTCATGTGGCTGAGAAGCAGGCCAGGGGGCGTCACAAGGAGCTCATGCGTTAGCTGGGTGCGACTGTTGCCAGCGGTTTTGAGGGCCAGATCACTGAAGAGGAGGAATGGATTCACCAGCAGTGTCCGTGGACCGATTCAGACACCGAGCAGTTTCCGACTAAGGATGGCAGTGAGGATGACCCTGCCAGGATGTGATGAGGTTGCTATCACCTGGAGTCGTAGCTTCGCTCTTTGCCCTTTTGGTGTCTCGTCGACAAAGGGGGAGAGAGTTTAGGGATTTGTGTTGTTGCCGTGTTGCGAGTGTGTCTTTGTGGTTTGTGGTGTCTTGTGTTTTCTCGTCGTTTTGCTTGGTTTGGTTTGGTGCCAGTGAGACCTAAGTTCTAGACATATGGTGTGAGACATATGCTACCCTATCTTTACCTTATTATCTATGTCTATTCAGTACAGTAGTATCTTATGAGTTGCATGCTTATCCTGTTTTATACCCTGCTCTCATGTATCCCGTGCTTAGAACTTTTGGACTATAAAATATAGGGGGAGTGTTGATCCGAATGTGTGTGCCTTGCATTCCAAAGGCACTACTAACTAGGTGCACACATTTAGGGGGAGCCCGTCTATATTTTGTAGTTCTTAGTATCCTTACTTTTATGTCTTTTCCCTGTGCAAATCCCTGGTTGTCATCAATCCACCAAAAAAGGGGAGATTGTTAAGGCATATCTCTCTCGATGTAGTTTTGGTGATTGATGACAACATATTTGCAGACTAACCTTGTGCTTTGAGCATTTCAGAGATTCATCCTTTGGCTCGAGACGATTTCTTTCCCCTCGGAGTGTTTTTCAAGACGGTGTAGCTCTTTCGTTTCTTATTGGTGGATTAGTTTCGTAGGAGTCACCGTACTATCAAGAGGGGGTCTGCTTTGGTATGGCTAGGGTGGAATCATCACGTACACTTTCGTTTCACACCCTCTAGGCCTTCCCGCGTCATTGGAGGTCTTATTCCCTGCTGTTTGGGCAGTCTTTAGCCCCAGGGGTAGTACTGCGATGCCCAGCGGTAGTACCGCTTGTGTGTCCTCAACGACAGTACCGCAGCTGTACCGGGCCACTACCGCCTCGACTCGAGGGGGGCACTTCTTGTGTCGGGTTAAGCGACACTTGCAGCGGTAGTAGGTGCAGTAGTACCGCTCGAGAGCGGTAGTACCGCCCTGCCACCGCGGCAGTACCGCGCTGGGCCTGTCCGGCAGTACCACGCTGGGCCAGTCCCTCCTCTATCTTCAAGCCCTCTCTGGCTGGGCGGTAGTACCGTAAGGGGGAGCGGTACTACCGCTGGGTCTAGCAGTAGTACCGCTGCCCACTGCGGTAGTACCGCCCTCTACGGGGCTGTTTTGTGGGGTAATGGTTGGATTGTTCCCCCCACTATAAGAGGGGGTCCCCTTCTTCTTCGTTGACCCATCTCTTCCCCCAAAAGCTCCATTATTGCTCCAAGCTCCATTTTCGCCCGATCTCTCTCTCTAGCCAACCAAACTTGTTGATTTGCTCGGGAGTAGTTGAGAAGGCCCCGATCTACACTTCCACCAAGAGATATTTGATTCCCCCACTAATCCCTAGCGGATCTTGTTACTCTTGGGTGTTTGAGCACCCTAGACGGTTGAGGTCACCACGGAGCCATAGTCCATTGTGGTGAAGCTTCGTGGTGTTGTTGGGAGCCTCCGATTGAGTTGTGGAGTTTGCCCCAACCTTGTTTGTAAAGGTCCGGTCGCCGCCTCCAAGGGCACCAATAGTGGAATCACGGCATCTCGCATTGTGTGAGGGCATGAGGAGAATACGGTGGCCCTAGTGGCTTCTTGGGGAGCATTGTGCCTCCACACCGCTCTAACGGAGACGTACTTCCCCTCAAAAGGAAGGAACTTCGGTAACACATCCTCGTCTTCACCGGGTCCACTCTTGGTTATCTCTTACCTTTACTTGTGCAAGCTTATTAGTGTTACTTCTCTTGCTTGCGTGTATGTTCGTTGTTGTTGCATCATATAGGTTGCTCACCTAGTTGCACATCTAGACAACCTACTTATGCAAAGTTTAATTTGGTAAAGAAAAGTTAAAAATTGTTAGTTGCCTATTCACCCACCCTCTAGTCAACCATATCGATCCTTTCAAAGCCACTAGTGAAATCTACGGCCCCGGGTCTATTCTTTATCATATTTGCTTTGAAATCTATTTTTATTCGCTTTTGTTTTCAGATCTATTATTCCAAAAACTCAATACTTTGCTGCACTTTTTATTTGCATCATTTATTTTGCATTTCATCGAGATCTATTTATTCAATATATCATAATTTTTATCCCGTCAACTTGACAATTTATGGCGCCGTTACCCGTAGAGGGATTGACAACCTGCCATAATCATCGGGTTGCAAGTATTTATTCTTTGTGTGCGGTACTGTTTACATAGTGTTGCTTGGTTCTACTGGATTGATACCTTGGTTTCGTAACTAAGGGAAATACCTACCGTAGCTGTGCTGCATCATCCCTTCCTCTTTGGGGATATACCGACGTAGTTCAAGTGACATCACACACCACATGCACATGTTTTAGAAGCAGCCATCACCGTTGACCCATCTTCAGAAGAGAGATTCACATCATCCTTGCTAATCCGGCCATCTTTCAGCACCACCACGGCGCCCCATGATGCCACCGCCCTGCGCTCATTGCTACCTCTTGAGCACTGCTTTGGTTTTCCCTTGAAGAGGAAAGGGTGATGCAGCAAAGTAGTGTAAGTATTTCCCTCAGTTTTTGAGAACCAAGGTATCAATCCAGTAGGAGATCACGCTTGAGTCTCACTCACCTACACAAACAAATAAGAACCTCGCAACCAACGCGATAAATGGGTTGTCAATCCCTTCATGGTCACTTATGAGAGTGAGATCTGATAGATATGATAAGATAATATTTTTGGTATTTTTATGATAAAGAGAAATAAAGATGCAAAGTAAAATAATGTCAAAGGAAATAACTAAGTGTTGGAAGATTAATATGATGGAAGATAGACCCGGGGGCCATAGATTTCACTAGTGGCTTCTCTCAAGAGCATAAGTATTACGTGGGTAAACGAATTACTGTCGAGCAATTGATAGAATTGAGCATAGTTATGAGAATATCTAGGTATGATCATGTATATAGGCATCACGTCCGCAACAAGTAGACCGAAACGATTCTGCATCTAGTACTATTACTCCACACATCGACCGCTATCCAGCATGCATCTAGAGTATTAAGTTCATAAGAACAGAGTAATGCTTTAAGTAAGATGACATGATGTAGAGGGATAAACTCATGCAATATGATATAAACCCCATCTTTTTATCCTCGATGGCAACAATACAATACGTGTCGGTTCCCTTTCTATCACTGGGATCGAGCACCGCAAGATTGAACCCAAAGCTAAGCACTTCTCCCATTGCAAGAAAGATCAATCTAGTACGCCAAACCAAACTGATAATTCGAAGAGACTTGCAAAGATAAATCAATCATACATAAAATAATTCAGAGGAGATTCAAATATTGTTCATAGATAAACTGGATCATAAACCCACAATTCATCGGATCTCGACAAACACACCACAAAAGAAGATTACATCGAATAGATCTCCAAGAGAATCGAGGGGAACTTTGTATTGAGATCCAAAGAGAGAGAAGAAGCCATCTAGCTAATAACTCTGGACCCGTAGGTCTGAAGTAAACTACTCACACATCACCGGAGAGGCATGGAGTTGATGTAGAGGTCCTCCGTGATCAATGCCCCCTCCGGCGAAGCTCCGAAAAAGGCCCCAAGATGGGATCTCTCGGGTACAGAAGGTTGCAGCGGTGGAATTAGGTTTTCATGGTGCTCTGGGATGTTTGGGGGGTACGTGGATATATATAGGAGGAAGAAGTACGTCGATGGAGCAACGATGGGCCCATGATGGTGGAGGGCGCACCCAAGGGGGGTAGGCGTGGGGGTAGGCGTGCCCCCTGCCTCGTGCCCTCATCGACCGTTTCTTGACGCCCACTCCAAGTCTCCTGGATCACGTTTGTTGAAAAAATCACGTTCCCGAAGGTTTCATTCCGTTTGGACTCCGTTTGATATTCCTTTTCTTCGAAACCCTAAAATAGGCAAAAAAACAACAATTTGGGCTGGGCCTCCGGATGGTAGGTTAGTCCCAAAATGATATAAAAGTGTAAAATAAAGTCCATTAACATCCAAAATAGATAATATAATAGCATGGAGCAATCAAAAATTATAGATACGTTGGAGACGTATCAAGCATCCCCAAGCTTAATTCATGCTCGTCCTAGAGTAGGTAAATGATAAAAGAAGAAATTTTGATGTGGAATGCTTTCTAACATATTTCTCAATGTATTTTTTCTTTATTGTGGCATGAATGTTCATATCTGAAAGATTCAAGATAAAAGTTTAATGTTGACATAGAAATAATAATACTTCAAGCATACTAACTAAGCAATTATGTCTTCTCAAAATAACATGGCCAAAGAAAGGCATCCCTACAAAATCATATAGTCTGGCTATGCTCTATCTTCACCACACAAAATATTTAGATCATGCACAACCCCGATGACAAGCCAAGCAATTGTTTCATACTTTTGATGTTGTCAAACTTTTTCAATCTTCACGCAATATATGAGCATGAGCCATGGATATAGCACTATATGTGGAATAGAATGGTGGTTGTGGAGAAGACAAAAAGGAGAAGATAGTCTCAAATCAACTAGGCGTATCAACGGGCTATGGAGATGCCCATCAATAGATATCAATGTGAGTTAGTAGGGATTGCCATGCAACGGATGCACTAGAGCTATAAGTATATGAAAGCTCAACAAAAGAAACTAAGTGGGTGTGCATCCAACTCGCTTGCTCATAAAGACCTAGGGCATTTTGAGGAAGCCCATCATTGGAATATACAAGCCAAGTTCTATAATGAAAAATTCCCACTAGTATATGAAAGTGATAACTGATACGTCCATTTTGCATCATGCTTTTATATCGATATTTATTGCATTATGAGCTGTTAGTACACATTATGTCACAATACTTATGCATATTCTCTCTTATTTTACAAGGTTTACATAAATTGGGAGAATACCGGCAGCTGGGATTCTGGGCTGGAAAAGGAGCAAATATTAGAGACCTATTCTGCACAGCTCCAAAAGTCCTGAAACTTCACGGAAGTCATTTTCAGAATATAAAAAATAATAATGAGAGCAAGAAGTTCCAGAGGGGGGCCACACCCTACCCATGAGGGTGGGGGCATGCCCTACCCCCCTGGGTGTGCCCCCTGCCTCGTGCGTTCCCTAGTGGCCCTCCGATGCCCATCTTCTACTATATGGAGTCTTATGATGAGCAAAAAATCATAAGCCATCTTTCTGGATGAAACTCCGCCGCCACGAGGCGGAACCAATCTAGGGCTCTGGCGGACCTGTTCTACCGGGGAAACGTCCCTCCGGGAGGGGGAAATCATCGCCATCGTCATCACCAACGATCCTCTCATCGGGAGGGGGTCAATCTCCATCAACATCTTCACCAGCACCATCTCCTCTCAAACCCTAGTTCATCTCTTGTATCCAATTCTTGTCTCCAAGTCCGGGATTGGTACCTGTGGGTTGCTAGTAGTGTTGATTACTCCTTGTAGTTGATGCTAGTTGGTTTATTTGGTGGAAGATCATATGTTCAGATCCTTTATGCATATTAATACCCCTCTAATTATGAACATGAATATGCTTTGTGAGTAGTTATGTTTGTTCCCGAGGACACGGGAGAAGTCTTGCTATTAGTAGTCATGTGAATTTGGTATTCGTTCGATATTTTGATGAGATGTATGTTGTCTCTCCTCTAGTGGTGTTATGTGAAGGTCGACTACATGACACTTCACCATTATTTGGGACTAGAGGAAGGCATTGGTAAGTAATAAGTAGATGATGGGTTTCTAGAGTGACAGAAGCTTAAACCCTAGTTTATATGTTGCTTCATAAGGGGCTGATTTGGATCCATATGTTTCATGCTATGGTTAGGTTTACCTTAATACTTTTGTTGTAGTTGCGGATGCTTGCAATAGAGGTTAATCATAAGTGGGATGCTTGTCCAAGTAAGGACAACACCCAAGCACCGGTCCACCCACATACCAAATTATCAAAGTACCGAACGCGAATCATATGAACGTGATGAAAACTAGCTTGACGATATTCCCATGTGTCCTTGGGAGCGCTTTTCTCTATATAAGAATTTGTCCATGATTGTCCTTTGCTACAAAAAGGATTGGTCCACCTTGCTCCACTTTATTTACTTTTGTTACTTGTTGCTGGTTACAAATTATCTTATCAGAAAACTATCGATTACCTATAATTTCAGTGCTTGCAGAGAATACCTTGCTAAAAACCGCTTATCATTTCCTTCTGCTCCTCGTTGGGTTCGACACTCTTACTTATCGAAAGGACTACGATAGATCCCCTATACTTGTGGGTCATCAAGACTCTTTTCTGGCGTCGTTGCCGGGGAGTGAAGGGCCTTTGGTAGGTGGAATTTGGTAAGGAAAATTTTTATATAGTGTGCTGAAATTTACTGTCACTTGTTACTATGGAAAGTAATCCTCTGAGGGGCTTGTTCAGGGTATCTTCACCCCGACCAGTAGAGCAAAGAGTTGCTCCTCAACCTACTGAACCTACTGAAAATGAAAATGTCTGCTTCGAAATTCCTTCGGGTATGTTAGAAAAACTGCTAGCTAATCCTTTTGCAGGAAATGGAACAAAGCATCCTGATGAGCACCTAATATATGTGGATGAGGTTTGTGGATTATTTAAGCTTGCATGTGTGCCCAGTGATTTTGTTAAGAAGAAGGTCTTCCCTTTATCTTTGAAGGGAGATGCATTGACATGGTATAGGCTATGTGATGACACGGGATCATGTAACTACAGACGATTGAAATTGGAATTTCATCAGAAGTTTTATCCTATGCATCTTGTTCATCGTGATCGCAATTATATATATAATTTTTGGCCTCGCGAAGGAGAAAGCATCGCTCAAGCTTGGGGGAGGCTTAAATCAATGTTATATTCATGCCCCAATCATGAGCTCTCAAGAGAAATGATTATTCAAAATTTCTATGCTCGGCTTTCTGATAACAATCACACCATGCTCGATACTTCTTGTGCTGGCTCTTTTATGATGAAGACTGTTGAATTCAAATGGGATTTATTGGAAAGAATTAAACGCAACTCTGAATATTGGGATCTCGACGAAGGTAAGGAGTCAAGTATGACACCTAAGTTTGATTGTGAAAGTGCGTTATATCGACTAGAGGGGGGTGAATAGGTGATTTTTATGAAAGTCTTCAAAACATGGAAGTTTCGAAGACAAACGATAGAAATAAACCTATGACCATGCAGCGGAAGGTAGACTACACTAGGCAAACCATAGTCAAGTATTCAATGAAGTGAAAGCACAATGACTAATAGCAGCTAGGTAGTAAGGATTAGGTAGGAAGATATTATGAAGCCAAACAGAACACGCAGTCACTCAGTGAAGACAAAAGATAGTGCAATCATACAATGACTTCACAAGGACCAACAGTAAGTAAAGGGAAGGGAAGGATGAAACCAGTGACTCGTTGAAGACAATGATTTGTTGGACCAGTTCCAGTTGCTATGACAACTGTACGTCTGGTTAGGGCGGCTAGGTATTTAAACCTGAGGACACACAGTCCCGAACACCCAGTCCTGAACACGCAGCTCAGGACACCCAGTCCTCACCGTATTCCCCTTGAGCTAAGGTCACACAGACCTCGCCCAATCACTCTGGTAAGTCTTCAAGGTAGACTCCCAAACCTTCACAGACTTCATTCACCGGCGATCCACAATGTCTCTTGGATGCTAAGAACGCGACGCCTAACCGGCTGGAGGATTCACAGTCCTCAAGTGTAATAAGTCTTCAGATCACACAGACAAGAAGACTTAAGTGATGCCTAACACTCTTTGGCTCTAGGTGGTTAGGGCTTTATCCTCGCAAGGAATTCTCTCTCAAAGGCTTCGAGGTGGGTTACTCTCAAACGACAAAAGCCGTACACTAACTCTGAGCAGCCAACTGTTTATGGTTGTAGGGGGTGGGCTATTTATAGCCACTAGGCAACCCGACCTGATTTGTCCGAAATGACCCTGGGTCACTAAGGAACTGACACGTGTTCCAACGGTTAGATTTCAAACACACACGGCAACTTTACTTGGGATACAAGCAAAGCTGACTTGTCCGACTCTGGACAAGATTCGCTCTCATAGTCTTCACTCGAAGACATAGGTTTTGGTTAAGCATCACTTCAGTCATTCTGACTGGTTCACTTGGACCCCACTTAACAGTACGGTGGTTCCTATGACTCAACAAAGAAGAAAAAGAACTACGAAAGATCTAAGTCTTCGAGCTCCATAGGCTTCATGTGATGTCTTCTCTTGTCATAGTCTTCAATGAGAATATCTTCATATACCACCTTTGACATCAATGTCTTCATACATTTTTAGGGGTCAGCTCTGGTAGGAAAACCGAATAAATGAGGGACTTCTACCTGTGTTATCCTGCAATTCTCACAAACACATTAGTCCCTCAACTAGGTTTGTCGTCAATACTCCAAAACCAACTAGGGGTGGCACTAGATGCACTTACAATCTCCCCCTTTTTGGTGATTGATGACAAACTAGTTGAAGTTTTCAACGGGGAATATAATATGTGAAATCGTAAAGGATAAGGGATTGTCTTCATAAGTTGCAAGGGCTCCCCCTGAAGATGTGCATATAAGTAATTTGCTTTTGGAATGCAAATGCACATGGCAGGTTGTACTCGTGGAGATCCTCTTCAACTTATGATGACAATTCATTATGCATGAGAAGCTATGTGAAGATAATGACATGCATAATGGAAAATGGATGTCTGTCAAAATGATCCAAGTGCGGAATTTATCGTTGCACATGCGGAATTTATCATCGCATCACAAAGTGGCAAATAAGTAGCAGACGACCATTGAGTTTAAGTGTTACAACTCAAAGAACCAAATGTATCAAAACGAGAGTTGTAAACACGAAGCAAAATATAAAGCAACCGCCCATATGAACCCGCTTGAAGACTATCAAACTCATATTCTTCTCCCCCTTTTGTCAGTAAGGACCAAAAAGGTTTGAAGACACGGAGCATCTACTCGTTCCCATGAAGAGTAGGTGAAGCAGCAGGGTCGTCGGTGGTGTTCGGCGGTGCAGAAGAACTTGGAGCAGTGTCGAAGCGTGCTGAAGGAGGTGGCGGTGAAGTAGCATCGTCTTCATCCTTGATCATTCTGGCATTCACAGTTGCAGCAGAGGAAGAGAACTCAGAGTCTTCAAGAGATGGAGTTCGTCGCAGCACTGCCCTTCGAGGAGGTGTGGAGTCAAACTTGAAGCATTCAGAGAAGCCATCCTCTTGAAGATCATCTTCAGAGCACATAAGCGTCAGCCCTTTCCAT
The DNA here is from genome assembly GCF_003073215.2 of Triticum urartu. Taxonomy (NCBI): domain Eukaryota; kingdom Viridiplantae; phylum Streptophyta; class Magnoliopsida; order Poales; family Poaceae; genus Triticum; species Triticum urartu. Next base: position 507,900,752 of record NC_053024.1, on the reverse strand, counting down.
GTGCGTCGAGAGGTTTCATGTGCAACAAAGGCATTCTTGGTGGCAAGATTGCGAATGCGGTTAACATCCACCAAGAGGCATTGCATTTGGCGCTTTAGCCAGTCATGATGCCTATCCTGTTTCTGATGAAGAGCCACCAGAAGCTCTCGGTCGTTGAGAACACGAGTGCGCTTCTTGGGTCGTTGGGCAATTGTGCTATCGGTGGCTTCAGTAAGAGCAGGATGTGGTGCACGTGTAGTTCCGGCCAAAGGATACACACGAGTGACTACTTCAACTCCTTCAATGTTCTAAGAAAAACTTTGATGCTCCGCATTCTGAAGACTTAGAGGTTCCTTGGCAGGCTCAGGATAAACGGCTTCAACAGACATATCCACATCAGGCAGAAATATCCGATGATTGCGAGCAGATGGCTGATATGAGATAGCGGAGTGGAGTTTAATCAAGCGCATTATCCATGGAGCGTAGAACTTCAAGCCAAAAAGATCAGAGCCTGATGCAGCAAGTTGGCGGATGAAGAAGTCCTGTGCATTGAAGTATTTGCCATGAAGAATATAGAAGACTAAAGTCTTCATTGCACCTTCCAGCTTGGCATGTGGAGAATGTCCTTTGATGGGCCAGAGAGTTCGCCTGATGATGTGATAAATAGTCCTTGGCAGATACTCAAGGTCTTCAACAAGGAACTCCTTAGGATATGCAGCATCTTGGGTCAATGGCTTCATTATACTGAGCATCTGACTCATGTTTGGTTCAGGCTTCTGAAAGATGCTCTCCATAGCTTCACTGTGAAGCTGACAACCAGGTTCGTAGAGATCGCCAGGAGTGGGCAGACCAGTGAGCTCAATGATATCAAAGGCTTTGGCTTCGTGATGAACATTTCCTGTCATCCACTCCAGGACCCAAGTCTTCGGATCTCTGTTGTACCCACGGATGTGAAGTGTGGCATAGAATTGGAGCAGCAACTCTTCATTCCAGTGCTCTTGGTCGGTGACAAACGGCAGCAATCCAACCTCTTTGAAGCAATCCAGAGCTTCTTCCAGACAGGGCAGACCAGCTATTGCTTCAATGTCAAGACGCTTATGTGGGAAGATGCGACCTTGATTGTATAGAATGCAGGAGTAATAGTTGCGCTGCGGATAGCTCCAGAACCGATCAGAAGATATTCTTTCCCTTGAGTAGGGGTTCCTGGAGCTATTGAAGAAAGTGTTGTCTGCTTTGAAGCCATTGACATTGAAGGATCCAGGTGCTGATGCAGGACCTGGAAACCTGGGCAATCTGGGGATTGGCTTATGTGCCTGAGGCCTGTGCTCAACATGATAGTCAAACTGAGGACCAGCAGCAGGCGCAGGAACAGAAATAGTAGCATTAGTGGCTTCGCTGACTTCTGGTGCTTGGGTTGGTGAAGGCTCCACATTAGCTTCAGCCATGACAGCGTCAGTGGCTTCATTGGTGTTGGTGGTGGCAGCATCAAGACTCTCAACCTCCACTTGACGAGCTGGAGGGTCGGTCACAGTCATGTTCTCCTCGAGAACAGCTTCTTGGTGAGACGGGGATGTAGCAACGCTTGGGGTTTCTTCTTCATCGGCTGATGCAGCCGGAATGTCTTCAGCAGCTTTAGCAGCGGTGGGATCAGCTGCTGGAAAGTCTTCAGCTTCATGAGCCTCTGTGAAAGCAGGCTCATGGACAGTCAATTGACGCTCTTGATGTTCAGCGTCAGGGAGAGCCATGGAGATGGGTTCAACAATCGAGGGCTCTATGGGAGCAGCCCGTTCTTTCTTGGTCTTCCGCTTCTTCTTGGAGGGAGCAGTAGCAGAGGCTTCAGGATGTTTCCTCTTTCTGGCTTCAGCCTCAGCAGTCCTCGTCTTCTTCAGTTCTGAAGCGGTTGACCTGGCCTTTGGCTTCGAGCCAGTCATGCTAGTTGGGAAGACAATGGGATCTGCTTCCTGCCTTGGTGCGTTGGGTTCGGCCACAATGGGCTTCTTCTTCTTCTTAGCAGCCATCCTGGGATCAATGCCCGGATGCCCAAGGGCCTTGCGCTTCTCAGCCTCGTTGTAGCCTTGCACACACTTGTCAGCCAGGCTCTTCATGCGCTCACGAGAACCTTGAGCTTCTTCATGCTTCTTGAGAAAGGCTTCTTTAAGCTCGTGCAGCATGATCTTGAAGTTCTTGACCTCTTGCACGCTGAGCTTGGCCATATGCTTCTTGAACTGAGCTTTTTCATAGTCAATCTTTTGCTTTAGTTCAACAATGCGCTGGGCGATAGCTAACTCCGAAGCAATGGCGCCATGGAAGGCGACACTGAGGCCAATTGGAAGTTGCAGATCTTTGAAGCTGAGGTTGGGCGTGTCAAACCACTCATCAATGAAGTTGTGGATGATTGCCACATCAAAGAGAGGCAGATCATTGAAGATTTCTGCTTCTTCTTTGCTCTTGATCAGTTGCTCAAGAGCGTCATCAGCAAGATCTTCATCACTGGACAGATCAATGGCATCGTTGCGCAGAATGGCAGCAGCTGTCAGTTCTTGGCCGGTGTGTGGTAGAGGCATCTTGACTTTCTGGGGCTTGGAGATGCGTGACAAATCTTCAGACTGCACACTGTCTTCAGGAGGTGCAGTGGCCAGTGGCTTCGCCCGTGAGATTTTTGGTGCAGAGGCAGGCTTTGAAGCTTTTGGCTGCTTCAGTTTCTTTGGCTTCGGCGCGGCAGGCGCTTCATCTGATTCAGCGTCATCTGCAGGCTCATTCACGGCTGTCCCTTGAACCAAGATATGGGTGATGAGACCTTCAAGGTTGTAGAAAGGACCGATGACATTGGGTTCTGCATCGCGTGTGCCGTCAGCCCGGGGAGCAGAAGGACCAGGGTTGAAGTCTAGTCCCAATGACTTCTTGTTTTCCTTGGCCGATGCCTTTGCGTGCTGGAAGTTGCACTTGAAGAGATTATCGTCACGACACCATAGCAATGATGATGGGTCGGCATCTTCAGGCTGAGGTCCACGGACCATACACGGATAGAAACCCTGAGCAATAGCTTCAGCTTTGTTCTTGGGTGGAAGGCCTCGGAAGAGAATATCACCCCAAGGACTTTTGATAGCACTCTTCTCAGCATATTCCTTGGTCACGAATCTGTATTTGTACCACTGTTCTGCCCAATATCTTCGAATCCACTAGATTCGAGTCTTGCGCTGATTATAATCCTCTTCAGGATCTGTCTTGTAAAGCTCTGAGAGGTCATCAGGCAAATCTTTTGCCTCCCTTCCTGGCAGATTTCTCTGAAGCCATGAACTTTAACCTGAATGGCTTCAACATGTTCAAAGGCTTCAAAGGCTTTCGCTTGCTGGACAAACAGGAACTGGCTTCGGGAGAATTTATATGATGCTGTAAGAACTCTGCAAATGAATACAGACTATGAGAACCAAGGGATTCTCCCACAGACATGTACCTATGACAGCATTAAGGTGCAAGGGAAGGGGAAGAGGTCATATGCATTCTCAGAAGATTTTGAAGATAAATCAGTTTAGAAGACATTGACCTCATCGTGCGAAGACATTCACTCATAGATAAGGAGTTGGTTCCAGATTTGTACGAATCCATGGATCAGTACAAGTGAGGAATCTAACTACTTTGTGAGGCATAAGTGAATATACTAGGCATATTATGAGATGCAGTATGAAAGAGATCCAACTTGTGTGAATAGAAACTGCTTGTGGTAGAAAGTGACGAAGCTATAGGATCAAAGGGGGCGTAAAAAGGAAGTTTTATTTACCACACGAAGAACTGCTAGACGGAGTGGAAGAGGAGGCCGAGCAGTTCGATCGTCCGTGCCCTAACTTGGCGACGGAGGACACCTACGGCGACGGCGGAGAGGACGATGTCCGTGGTCGGCATGAAGACGGCGTCGGAGAGGTTGCGGCAGCGAAGCGCTTCGTCGTCGGTGTCGTCGGGGGCTAGCGGTGGCGCTAGGGTTCGTGCGAGAGTGGAAGAAGAGATAATGACTGCGATGAGGCATGTATTTATAGGGACAGGGGCGGCTCAGTGTTATTGCACAGGTGCCCCTGGCGATTCACATCTGAGGAACACGTGGCCATCATGCAGCATGTCGGAGGTTGTTCCACGTCCCATGCACGCCTGGATTGTCGGGTGGTCGTTCCCACTTCTTCGGGTTTCAGGTGAAGGAATGAGCATTGAAAACGAACATAATGTTTGTCTCTGTATCTTCTGCTGACAAGGACGCAGAGAAGACATTCGACAGTTTCAATAGAATGCATATGATTTGGAGAGATAGAGTTTGGGATAGAAAGCATAGAGAGGTTAGGGTCCGATCACATTCACTTAGTTCAAAAGATTCAACAAGAAGACATAGCTATAAGTGAATGCTGTAGAGGACAGAACATTAGTATATATATATAATCAACATAACAAAGATAATCATGAAGACATGTTGAGATTGAAGCCAAACCAAATGTGAAGACATAGCAAATGTAACGCCATGAGTGAAACACTTCAAACAGAACCTTTGGTGGTGGCGTTACCCACTGTATAGGAAGTATTAGACCCAGACACGACGCACAATTATTGTGGCGCTCCGAAGTCAAATTCCACATTAATGTATTCACACTTAGAATGTATGTCTTCATTGATTGAAGATATACTTTATTTCATGTGTTGCACATCTAAGTCATCAATATGCATAAGTGTTAGGATGTGTGCCTGATCACAGGACATTTGAGGATTCCAAGATATTTAGCTCACACCGTAACTTGCAAAATCTCTTCTCATCCAAGGGCTTGGTGAAGATATCTGTCAATTGCTCTTCAGTGTTGACGTGTATGATATCAATGTCTTCCTTCACAACATGATCTCTGAGAAAGTGATGACGAATTTCAATGTGCTTTGTCTTCGAGTGCTGAACTGGGTTGTTGGCAATCTTGATGGCGCTTTCATTGTCGCAGTAGAGTGGCACTTGCTTCAGATGAATTCCATAGTCCTTGAGTGTTTGCTTCATCCACAGAAGCTGAGCGCAGCAAGATCCAGTAGCAATGTATTCAGATTCAGCAGTGGAGAGAGATACACAGTTCTGCTTCTTTGAAGACCAACATACAAGTGATCGTCCCAGAAAATGGCATGCGCCTGATGTAGACTTGCGATCCACCTTGTCACCAGCATAATCAGCATCCGAGAATCCAACCAGATCAAACTCTGAGCCCTTTGGATACCATAATCCTAGAGTTGGGGTGTGACCCAAATATCGAAGAATTCGCTTCACAGCTAAGTGATGCGACTCCTTTGGTGCCGCTTGGAATCGAGCACACATGCAAACACTAAGCATAATATCTGGCCTAGATGCACATAGAAAAGCAAAGAACCAATCATGGAGCGGTATACCTTTTGACCGAAATCTTTACCATTGTCGTCAGGACCCAAATGATGTTTGGCTGGCATTGGCGTCGTGAAGCCTTTGCAGTCTTGCATACCGAACTTCTTTAGGCAATCTTTGAGATACTTCTCTTGAGATATGAAGATGTCGTTGTGTTGTTGTCGTATTTCAAGACCGAGGAAGAACTTCAGCTCTCCCATCATGGACATCTGATATTGCTCTTGCATCATATATCCAAACTCTTCACTGTACTTCTGATTGGTGCAGCCGAAGATAATGTCATCCACATATATTTGGCACACAAACAGTTCACCATCATATGTCTTCGTGAAGAGAGTGGGGTCGAGGGAACCAGGTGTGAAGCCTTTGCTCTTCAGGAAGTATTTGAGTGTGTCATACCAAGCCCGAGGGGCTTGTTTGAGGCCATACAGTGCCTTGTTGAGCTTGTATACCATGTCAGGATGTTTTGGATCTTCAAAGCCAGGCGGTTGTGCAACATACACTTCTTCTTCAATCTTGCCATTGAGAAAGGCGCTCTTCACATCCATTTGATATAGAAGTATGTTATGATGATTTGCATAGGCCAGCAGTATGCGTATGGCTTCAAGTCGAGCCACAGGAGCAAATGTTTCATCGAAGTCAATTCCTTCCACTTGAGTATATCCTTGAGCAATGAGACGAGCTTTGTTTCTGACAACTTGACCATGCTCATCTTGCTTGTTGTGGTATATCCATTTGGTGCCTATTATATTGTGCTTCTGAGGATCAGGACGTTTAACCAGTTCCCATACATTATTCAGCTCAAACTGTTGAAGCTCTTCTTTCATAGCTTGAATCCATTCAGGTTCCATGAAGGCTTCTTCAACTTTCTTGGGTTCTGTTATTGAGACAAATGCGAAGTGCCCACAGAAATTTGCTAGCTGTGTTGCCCTTGAACGAGTGAGCGGACCGGGTGCATTGATGCTGTCAATTATTCTCTCAATCTGCACTTCATTGGCAACACGAGGATGTACAGGGCGAAGATTTTGCTCTTGCTGATCATTGTCGTTGTTAGAGGGATTGTCTTCAGGCTGAGCATTGTCTTCAGGTTGATCAGGTGCGGAGATGATAAGTTCCTCTTCAGGTTGAGCTTCAGAGGGTATGATTTCTCCAGTTCCCATTAGTTTGATTGATTCACTGGATGGAACTTCATCTAGCACGTTTGGCAGGTGCTCTCTCTGTGAACCGTTAGTCTCATCGAACCGCACTCCACTGTTTCAACCACTTTATAATGAAAGAGATTGAAGACTCTGTAGGAGTGCGAATCCTTTCCATATCCAAGCATAAAACCCTCATGTGCTTTTGGTGCAAATTTTGAAGTGTGAAGTGGATCCTTGATCCAGCACCTGGCGCCAAATACTCTGAAGTAACTGACATTTGGCTTCTTGCCAGTAAGGAGCTCATAAGATGTCTTGTTCAGAAGCTTGTGAAGATAAACACGATTGATTGTATGGCATGCAGTATCAATGGCTTCAGGCCAGAATTTTCTTGGAGTCTTGTATTCATCTAGCATCATTCGGGCCATCTCAATGAGTGTTCTGTTCTTGCGTTCGACGACGCCATTCTGCTGTGGCGTGTACGGAGCTGAGAATTCATGTGTGATGCCCAAAGTATCAAGATATGTATCAAGGCCAGTGTTCTTGAATTTAGTGCCATTGTCACTTCTGATGTGCTTTATCTTGGCGCCATAGTTGTTCATTGCTCGATTGGCGAAGCGTCTGAAGACATCATGCACCTCAGTCTTGTAGAGGATTATGTGCACCCAAGTATATCTGGAATAATCATCAACAATGACAAAGCCATAGAGACAAGCAGTAGTAGTAAGAGTTGAGTAATGAGTGGGACCGAAAAGATCCATGTGGAGCAGTTCGAAGGGTCGAGTAGTTGTCATGATTGTCTTCGAGGGATGTTTGGCCCTCATCATCTTCCCTGCTTCACAGGCACCGCATAAGTGATCTTTCTTGAACTTGACGCCCTCGATGCCTATGACGTTCTTCTTCTTCGCAAGGGTGTGAAGGTTCCTCATGCCAGCATGCCCTAGCCTCCGATGCCAGAGCCAACATTCTGAAGCTTTTGCTAGAAGACATACGGCAAGCTGTGGTCCTGCTGAGAAATCTACCACGTACAAATCATCTTTCCGATACCCTTCAAACACTAGAGACTTGTCAGATTCCATTAGAACAAGGCAGCGATATTTTCCAAACATTACGATCATGTTCAAATCGCAAAGCATTGAGACAGACATTAAGTTGAAGCCAAGGGATTCAACAAGCATGACTTTATCCATGTGTTGATCCTTTGAGATTGCAACTCTACCTAGACCCAATACCTTACTTTTACCAGTGTCAGCAAATGTGATGTGACTCTTGTCGGATGGACGTAAGGTTGAGTCCATAAGAAGGCTTCTTTTGCCAGTCATGTGATTGGTACACCCACTATCAATAATCCATTCTGAAGACGCTGGTGTCGTACCCTACAGTGCAGTTAGGGGGATAGGCTTCACGAAGAGAATTGTGAAGCAAAAACATTTGACGAACCAGTGGGTTATGAAAGCTTAGATCCAGATTAGGACTGATAGGGAGAGTAGCAAGCGATTCAGGAACGAAGTACATAGTAAGACCATTCGGGCATTTGATCTTGCGCCCTACAAGATGTTTAAGGTCCCCAGCAATAGCGTCAGACGATTTTGGTTTTCTGCTGGAGACCTTTCCCTGCAAAAGAGAATTAAGCTTTCTTAGCCACCCACATCTTCAAGGGTGGCTTAGAAGCAATAAGTCTAAGTGCAGCGTCTAAGAACTTTGGCTTTGGAGCCCTAGCAAAAAGTCTTGCAGGCGGACAATAGTACTCATAAGAATAAGCAGAATAGTTCTTGGTCTTATGAACATGGCGGTTCGATGAACCGCTCTCATATTCATAGGCCTGAGTATGGTTTCCCTGCAAAACATTTGCGTTAGTGCGACTCAGGTGAGTCCTCTGTCTGTATGAAGCCTTTGGGCTGTATGAAGCCTGTGGTCTGGGGTTTGTCTTCTTCACCTGTGGTGTCATGATGACATTCACAAGAAGATTTTCCAAACACTTTTTCGGCACCCAGATCTTCTTCATAGGCGGTCCATTCCTGCAGTTAGTACCAATGTACCTGGCAAACACTTCACCATTCTGATTCTTAAACAGTTTATAGTTTGTATCAAAGGATTCATCAATGACAATGGGGTTAGCACAAGTGAAGCCAGATAGATTGGATGGATCTGCTGAAGGTTCCTTTGCAGCAACCCATGTGGTTTTGGGGTACTGCTCAGGTTTCCAGTAAGAGCCATCAGCATTCATTTTCCTTACGAACCCAACACCCTCTTTCCTTGGGTTTCGGTTCAGGATCTGCCTTTTGAGGACATCACATAGTGTCTGATGCCCTTTAAGACTTTTGTACATCCCTGTTTCAAGCAATGTCTTCAACCTAGCATTCTCATCAGCAATAGCAGTGCTATCCTCAGCAGAGGGGTTAGTTCCCACATCAACAGTTGAAGATATTGCAACAGTAGCAGCAGTAGAACATTCAGCAACAGAAGTAGCATTATCACGCTCAATGCATTTAAGACATGGTGGTTCAAATCCTTCCTGAGCGGAACTGATCTCTTCGGCGCGAAGTGACTCGTTTTCCTTTTGAAGATCTTCATGAGCCGCTCTCAATTTTCTCAAGATCTTGCTTCCTTTGAAGATAATCATAGGAAAGCTTTTCATGAGTTGTTGAGAGCGTTTCATGACGACTTTCAAGTTCCTTATACTTAACGTGAAGATTTTTTATGTCTTCAATTAAGGACTCAGATCGAGTCATTTCAGCGCCTAACAGATCATCGCTTTTGTCTAACAGTTTTTGAATATGTTCCATAGCTTTCTGTTGTTCAGTTGCAATTTTAGCAAGTGTTTTGTAGCTGGGTCTTGAACCACAATCAGAGTCATCTTTACTAGATGTTTGATAGTGAGTAGTGCGTGTGTTTACCTTGGCACCACGTGCCATGAAGCAGTAGGTAGGAGCGGAGTAGTCCTTGTCATTTGCATCGGTGTCGGTGATGAAGTCATTGTCTTCAGTGTTGAAGATGGACTTGGCAACGTATGTTGTAGCCAGACTTGCAACGGCAGAATCGGACTCCTCCTCAGACTCCACCTCCGCCTCCTCAGAAGCGGACTCCTCCTCTGAATCCATTTCCTTGCCAACAAATGCACGTGCCTTGCCAGATGAGCTCTTCTTGTGTGATGAAGACTTTGAGGAAGACTTGGAAGAAGACTTTGAGTATTTCTTCTTCTTCTTGTCGTCAGAGTCATATTCCTTGCTCTTCTTCTTCTTTTTGTTCTCATTGTCCCACTGCGGACACTCAGAGATGAAGTGGCCAGGTTTCTTGCACTTGTGACATGTTTTCTTCTTGTAGTCATGAGCAGAATCTTCATCATTCCTTGAGCTTGATCGTGAAGAATTTCTGAAACCTTTCTTCTTGGTGAATTTTTGGAACTTCTTCACAAGCATAGCAAGTTCCTTTCCAATGACTTCAGGATCATCAGAACTGCTGTCAGATTCTTCTTCTGATGAGGAGACAACTTTTGCCTTCAAGGCATGAGTTCGCCCATAGTTTGGACCGTAGATATCTCTTTTCTCAGAAAGCTAAAACTCATGTGTGTTGAGCCTCTCAAGTATGTCAGACGGATCGAGTGTCTTGAAATTAGGACGTTCTTGAATCATCAGGGATAGGGTGTCAAACGAACTGTCAAGTGATCTCAGTAGTGTCTTGGCGACTTCATGCTTGGTGATCTCAGTAGCGCCAAGGGCTTAAAGCTCATTTGTGATGTAAGTGAGTCGATCAAACGTGATCTGGACAATCTCATTGTCATTTCTCTTAAAGCGGTTGAAGAGGTTGCGAAGGACACTGATTCTCTGATCTCTCTGGGTTGAGACGCCTTCGTTGACCTTGGAGAGCCAGTCCCAGACTAGCTTAGATGTTTCCAAAGCACTCACGCGGCCATACTGTCCTTTGGTCAAATGACCACAGATGATATTCTTGGCAGTAGAGTCCAGTTGAACGAACTTCTTGACGTGAGCAGCAGTGACACCTTCTCCAGCCTTGGGAACGCCGTTCTTGACGACATACCATAGGTCGACGTCAATGGCTTCAAGATGCATGCGCATCTTATTCTTCCAGTAGGGATATTCAGTTCCATCGAAGACGGGGCACGCAGCGGAGACTTTAATTATCCCTGCAGTTGACATAGCTAAAACTCCAGGTGGTTAAACCGAATCACACAGAACAAGGGAGTACCTTGCTATTTTTATGAAAGTCTTCAAAACGTGGAAGTTTCGAAGACAAACGATAGAAATAAACCTATGACCATGCAGCGGAAGGTAGACTACACTAGGCAAACCATAGTCAAGTATTCAATGAAGTGAAAGCACAATGACTAATAGCAGCTAGGTAGTAAGGATCAGGTAGGAAGATATTATGAAGCCAAACAGAACACGCAGTCACTCAGTGAAGACAAAAGATAGTGCAATCATACAATGACTTCACAAGGACCAACAGTAAGTAAAGGGAAGGAAAGGATGAAACCAGTGACTCGTTGAAGACAATGATTTGTTGGACCAGTTCCGGTTGCTGTGACAACTGTACGTCTGGTTAGGGCGGCTAGGTATTTAAACCTGAGGACACACAGTCCCGGACACCCAGTCCTCACCGTATTCCCCTTGAGCTAAGGTCACACAGACCTCGCCCAATCACTCTGGTAAGTCTTCAAGGTAGACTCTCAAACCTTCACAGACTTCGTTCACCGGCGATCCACAATGTCTCTTGAATGCTTAGAACGCGACGCCTAACCGACTGGAGGATTCACAGTCCTCAAGTGTAATAAGTCTTCAAATCACACAGACAAGAAGACTTAAGTGATGCCTAACACTCTTTGGCTCTGGGTGGTTAGGGCTTTATCCTCACAAAGAATTCTCTCTCAAAGGCTTCGAGGTGGGTTGCTCTCAAATGACAAAAGCCGTACACTAACTCTGAGCAGCCAACTGTTTATGGTTGTAGGGGGTGGGCTATTTATAGCCACTAGGCAACCTGACCTGATTTGTTCGAAATGACCCTGGGTCACTAAGGAACTCACACGTGTTCCAAAGGTCAGATTTCAAACACACACGGCAACTTTACTTGGGCTACAAGCAAAGCTGACTTGTTCGACTCTGGACAAGATTCGCTCTCATAGTCTTCACTCAAAGACATAGGTTTTGGTTAAGCATCACTTCAGTCATTCTGACTGGTTCACTTGGACCCCACTTAACAGTACGGTGGTTCCTATGACTCAACAAAGAAGAAAAAGAACTACGAAAGATCTAAGTCTTCGAGCTCCATAGGCTTCATGCGATGTCTTCTCTTGTCAGTCTTCAATGAGAATATCTTCATATACCACCTTTGACATCAATGTCTTCATACATTTTTAGGGGTCATCTCTGGTAGGAAAACCGAATCAATGAGGGACTTCTACCTGTGTTATCCTGCAATTCTCACAAACACATTAGTCCCTCAACTAGGTTTGTCGTCAATACTCCAAAACCAACTAGGGGTGGCACTAGATGCACTTACAGATTGTGTTAAATATTTTATGGATGCCGATGTTTTCCGTAAGTTTAGCACTAAATATGGACTTGACTCTGAGATAGTAGCTTCTTTTTGTGAATCTTTTGCTGCTTATATCGATCTCCCTAAGGAGAAGTGGTTTAAACATTAGGCACCCCAGGCTTTACACTTTATGCTTCCGGCTCGTATGTTGTGTGGAATTGTGAGCGGATAACAATTTCACACAGGAAACAGCTATGACCATGATTACGCCAAGCTATTTAGGTGAGACTATAGAATACTCAAGCTTCAACTGTGGTTCGTAAAAGCAATATTAGAACTTATACACCTCCTGAGCAAATCAAAGTTGAACCTAATATTGCTATTGTTAAAGATCTCCTGTCTGATAATATTGATGGGCATGTTATTCATTTCCGTGATGAAACTGCTAGAATTGCCAAACCTTGTGCTAAAGATAAACATAGACCTGTGGTAGGCATGCCTGTTATTTCTGTTAAAATAGGAGATCATTGTTATCATGGCTTATGTGATATGGGTGCTAGTGCTATACCTCATGACTTATACAAAGAAATTAAGCATGATATTGCACCTACTAAGTTAGAAGATATTGATGTTACCATTAAGCTTGCCAATAGAGATACAATATCACCCATTGGAATTGTTAGAGATGTTGAAGTCTTGTATGGGAAAACTAAATACCCTGCTAATTTTCTTGTTCTTGGTTCCCCACAAGATAGCTTTTGTCCCATTATTTTTGGTAGACCCTTCTTGAACACTGTTAATGCTAAGATAGACTGCGAAAAGGATGTTGTTACTATTGGTCTAGGTGATATGTCTCATGAGTTTAATTTCTCTAAATTTAGCAGACAACACCATGAAGAGGAATTACCTAGTAAGGATGAAATTATTGGTCTTGCTTCTATTGCCGTACCTCCTAGTGATCCTTTAGAACAATATTTGCTAGACCACGAAAATGATATGTTTATGAATGAAAGAAGGGAAATAGATGAAGTATTCTTTAAACAGGAACCCATCCTGAAACACAATTTGCATGTTGAAATCCTAGGGGATCCTCCTCCACCCAAGGGTGATCCCGTGTTTGAGCTTAAACCGTTACCCGATACTCTTAAATATGCTTATCTTGATGAAAAGAAGATATATCATGTTATTATTAGTGCTAACCTTTCAGAGCATGAAGAAGAGAGGTTATTGAAAACTCTGAGGAAGCATCGCGCTGATATTGGATATACTCTTGATGATCTTAAGGGCAATAGTCCCACTCTATGTCAACACAAAATAAATTTTGAGAAAGATGCCAAACCAGTTTGTGATCACCAACGACGGTTGAATCCTAAGGTGAAAGAAGTGGTAAGAAAGGAAATACTTAAGCTTCTGGAGGTAGGTATTATTTATCCCATTGCTGATAGTCAGTGGGTAAGTCTTGTCCATTGTGTCCCTAAAAAGGGAGGTATTACTGTCGTTCCTAATGATAAAGATGAATTGATTCCGCAAAAAACTACTACAGGTTATAGGATGGTAATTGATTTCCGCAAATTAAATAAAGCTACTAAAAAAGATCATTACCCCTTACCTTTTATCGATCAAATGCTAGAAAGATTATCCAAACATACTCCTTTTTGCTTCTAGATGGTTATTCTGGTTTCTCTCAAATACCCGTGTCAGCCAATGATCAATCAAAGACTACTTTTACTTGCCCTTTTGGTACTTTTGCTTATAGACGTATGCCTTTTGGTTTATGTAATGCACCTACTACCTTTCAAAGATGCATGATGGCTATATTCTCTGACTTTTGTGAAAAGATTTGTGAGGTTTTCATGGACGATTTTTCCGTCTATGGATCCTCTTTTGATGATTGCTTTAGCAACCTTGACCGAGTTTTGCAGAGATGTGAAGAAACTAATCTTGTCTTGAATTGGGAAAAGTGCCACTTTATGGTTAATGAAGGTATTGTCTTGGGGCATAAAGTTTCTGAGAGAGGTATTGAGGTTGATAAAGACAAGGTTGATGCTATTGAAAAGATGCCATGTCCCAAGGACATCAAAGGTATAAGAAGTTTCCTTGGTCATGCAGGTTTTTATAGGAGGTTCATTAAGGACTTCTCAAAAATTTCTCGGCCTCTGACTAATTTATTACAAAAATATATACCATTTGTTTTTGATGATGATTGTGTAGAAGCATTTGAAATACTTAAGAAAGCATTGATCTCTGCACCTATTGTTCAGCCACCTGATTGGAATTTACCTTTTGAAATTATGTGTGATGCTAGTGATTATGCTGTAGGTGCTGTTCTGGGGCAAAGAGTTGATAAGAAATTAAATGTTATTCAATATGCTAGTAAGACTCTAGATAATGCCCAGAGAAATTATGCTACTACTGAAAAAGAATTCTTAGCAATTGTCTTTGCTTGTGATAAGTTCAGACCTTATATTGTTGATTCTAAAGTAACTATTCGCACGGATGATGCTGCTATTAAATATCTTATGGAAAAGAAAGATGCTAAGCCTAGACTTATTAGATGGGTTCTCTTGCTACAAGAATTTGATTTGCATTTTGTTGGTAGAAAAGGAGCTGAGAACCCCGTTGCAGACAACTTGTCTAGGTTAGAGAATGTTCTTGATGACCCACTACCTATTGATGATAGCTTTCCTGATGAATAACTAAATGTCATAAATGCTTCTCGTATTGCCCCATGGTATGCTGATTATGCTAATTATATCATTGCTAAGTTTATACCACCCAGTTTCACATATCAGCAAAAGAATTTTTTTCTATGATTTGAGACATTACTTTTGGGATGACCCACATCTTTATAAAGGAGTAGATGGTGTTATTAGATGTTGTGTACCTGAGCATGAACAGGAACAGATCCTATGCAAGTGTCACTCCGAGGCTTATGGAGGACACCACACTGGAGATAGAACTGCACATAAGGTATTGCAATCTAGTTTTTATTGGCCTACTCTCTTCAAGGATGCCCGTAAGTTTGTCTTATCTTGCGATGAATGTCAAAGAATTGGTAATATTAGTAGACGTCAAGAAATGCCTATGAATTATTCACTTGTTATTGAACCATTTGATGTTTGGGGCTTTGATTATATGGGACCTTTTCCTGCCTCTAATGGTTACACACATATTTTAGTTGCTGTTGATTACGTTACTAAGTGGGTAGAAGCTATTCCAACTAGTAGTGCTGATCATAACACTTCTATTAAAATGCTTAAAGAAGTTATTTTTCCGAGGTTTGGAGTCCCTAGATATTTAATTACTGATGGTGGTTCACATTTTATTCATGGTGCTTTCTGTAAAATGCTTGCTAAGTATGATGTTAATCATAGAATTGCATCTCCATATCACCCGCAGTCTAGTGGTCAAGTAGAATTGAGTAATAGAGAGCTCAAATTAATTTTGCAAAAGACTGTCAATAGATCCAGAAAGAATTGGTCCAAGAAACTTGATGATGCATTATGGGCCTATAGAACTGCATATAAAAATCCTATGGGTATGTCTCCGTATAAAATGGTTTATGGAAAAGCATGTCACTTACCTCTAGAATTAGAACATAAGGCATATTGGGCTATTAAAGAGCTCAATTCTGATTTCAAACTTGCCGGTGAGAAGAGGTCATTTGATATTAGCTCACTTGACGAATGGAGAACCCAAGCCTACGAAAATGCCAAGTGGTTTAAAGAAAAAGTCAAAAGATGGCATGACAAAAGAATACAAAAGCGTGAGTTTAATGTAGGTGATTATGTATTACTATACAACTCTCGTTTAAGATTTTTTGTAGGAAAACTTCTCTCTAAATGGGAAGGCCCTTATGTTATCGAGGAGGTCTATCGTTCCGGTGCCATAAAAATCAACAATTTCGAAGGCACAAATCCGAAGGTGGTGAGCGGTCAAAGAATCAAACATTATATCTCAGGTAATCCCATAAATGTTGAAACCAATGTTATTGAAACCATAACCCCGGAGGAATACATAAGGGACACTTTCTGGAATGTTTCAGACTCCGAAAAGGAATATGTATGTGGTACGGTAAGTAAACCAACTCCAAAACAGTTTTTATGGCAATATTTCTCCGTTTTGGAATATTTAGAAAAATAGAAAAATAAGAAGCAGTCCGGGAAGGACACGAGGCCTCCACGAGGGTGGAGGGTGCACCCCCTACCTCGTGGGCACCTCGTGTGCTTTCCGGACTCCGTTTTCTTTCACGTTACGTATTTTGGTCGGTAAAAATTCATTATATAATCTCCCGAAGGTTTTGACTCCTGTATCACGCAAATATCTTTTGTTTTCGTTTCGAGCTATTTTTCTGACAGATCTAGATCATCATGACGTCTCCAAGCACCCCCAAGGACAAGTTCTTCGAGAAGGTTATCAACGCTTACCTTGCGGAGGTGCTGCGACACCCTCAAACCATTGAGATGCGTGATGGGTTGCTGCACATCCGTGATGTTGAGGGACCGAAGGGGACCGAAAGCGTGGGGACGAGGCTCAATGGAGCAACAAGTTTTCAAGTGCCAGGGGATGGTGGAACGTGGACTCAACTCCAACCACATGATGATCGCGGAGTTCACCAACAACCACAAGTTGGATGCCAAGAACATTGGGGAGACCATCTTCAAGCTTCATGAGAAGATCGAGCACCTTCAAGCCCAAATCTATGACCTGCAAAACCAAAACTGTGAGTATGAATATAGATTCAAAAGGATGAGTTTGGCTGCAGATTTGAGGATCCCAGAGACTCGATCAACCTTCTATGATGGTGAGCCTATGCCTTGGAAGATGGACGACAAGCCCGCATCATCAACAACCCCACCTTCTTCACCAGCAAAGGAGACATGATCACATGGGTATGGGCACTCCCCTTGGCAAACTGCCAAGCTTGGGGGAGATGCCCCGGTATCGTATCACCAACCACATCTCCTTTCTTTACCGTTTTTCTTAGTTCGATCCTATTAGGTATTATCTTGATCTAGTAGAATAAAAGTTTTGGTATGATCTAGTTTTGAGTTTTGCTTTATGATCCCTCTTTGTAATCGAGTCCGTGAGCTATATAATAAAGATTAGTGTTGAGTCAAGGGCTTGATTATTTTGCCATGATCTTGAGTGAATAAAAGAAAAGAGAAAAGAATAAAAATAAATAAAAGAGATCATATGGATCTTATGGAGAGTAATGAGCTCACATATAAAGAGTATGATGATTAAAAGTTGTTGAGAGTTGACAAACATAGTTTTGGTCATCGTTGCAATTAATAAGAAGTAATAAAGAAAGAGAGGTCTTCACATATAAATACACTATCTTGGACATCTTTTATGTTCGTGAGCACTCATTAAAATATGACATGCTAAAGAGTTGACGTTGGACAAGGAAGACAACGTAATGGGTTATATTTTCTTACATCTGAGATAAATTATATTGTTATGGATCATCCAACATGGTTGAGTTTGCCTTTCCCTCTCATGCTAGCCAATTCTTTGCACCAAGTAGAGATGCTACTTGTGCTTCCAAATATCTCTAAACCCAGTTTTGCCATGAGAGTCCATCATACCTACCTATGGATTGAGTAAGATCCTCCAAGTAAGTTGTCATCGGTGCAAGCAATAAAAATTGCTCTCTAAATATGTATGACTTATTAGTGTGGGAGAAAATAAGCTTTATACGATCATGTGATATGGAAGAAATAAAAGCGACGGACTGCATAATAAAGGTCCATATCACAAGTGGCAATATAAAGTGACGTTCTTTCGCATTAAGATTTTGTGCATCCAACCATAAAAGCGCATGACAATCTCTGCTTCCCTCTGCGAAGGGCCTATCTCTTACTTTTATCTCCTGCCTTACATAAGAGTCATGGTGAGCTTCACCCTTCCTTTTTACATTTTATCTTTTGTCAAGCACAACATGTTGGAAAGATCCTGGTATATATGGCTAACTGCATGTGAGTTTTCATGAACTATTATTGTTGACATTACCCTTGAGGTAAAACGTTGGGAGGCAAAACTATGCGCCCCTATCTTTCTCTGTGCCTAATTAAAACTCCATACCCATAAGTATTGCGTGAGTGTTAGCAATTGTGAAAGACTATATGATAGTTGAGTATGTGGACTTGCTGAAAAGCTCTTATTTATTGACTCTTTCCTATGTTATGATAAATTGCAATTGCTCCAATGACTGAGATT
This sequence comes from Triticum urartu, assembly GCF_003073215.2. Taxonomy (NCBI): domain Eukaryota; kingdom Viridiplantae; phylum Streptophyta; class Magnoliopsida; order Poales; family Poaceae; genus Triticum; species Triticum urartu. The sequence continues at coordinate 507,882,533 of NC_053024.1, read as the reverse complement.
ATAGTTTGTTAGTTTTCAATGAAGTTTATGATTCATATTTGAAATTGTGATTGAATTGTTACTCTAGCATAAGAGATCATATGACAAGAATTATATAAGTTGCTGTTCTAAGAATGATCATGATACCCTCATGTCTGTATTTTATTTTAATCGACACCTCTATCTCTAAACATGTGGACATATTTTTCGATTTCGGCTTTCGCTTGAGGACAAGCGAGGTCTAATCTTAGGGGAGTTGATACGTCCATTTGCATCATGCTTTATATCGATATTTATTACATTATGAGCTGTTATTACACATTATGTCACAATACTTATGCATATTCTCTCTTATTTTACAAGGTTTACATAAAGAGGGAGAATGCCGGCAGCTGGGATTCTGGGCTGGAAAAGGAGCAAATATTAGAGACCTATTCTGCATAGCTCCAAAAGTCCTCAAACTTCATGAAATTCATTTTCAGAATATAAAAAAATAATGAGTGCAAGAAGTTGCAGAGGGGGGCCACACCCTGCCCACGAGGGTGGTGGGCACGTCCCCTGCCTCGTGGGTCCCCTGGTGGCCCTCCGATGCCCATCTTCTGCTATATGGAGTCTTTCGATGAGGAAAAAATCATAAGCCATCTTTCCGGACGAACATCCGCCGCCACGAGGCGGAACCTTGGCGGAACCAATCTAGGGCTCTGGCGGAGCTGTTCTGCCGGGGAAACTTCCCTCCGGGAGGGGGAAATCATCGTCATCGTCATCACCAACGATCCTCTCATCGGGAGGGGGTCAATCTCCATCAACATCTTCACCAGCACCATCTCCTCTCAAACCCTAGTTCATCTCTTGTATCCAATTCTTGTCTCCAAGTCCGGGATTGGTACCTGTGGGTTGCTAGTAGTGTTGATTACTCCTTATAGTTGATGCTAGTTGGTTTATTTGGTGGAAGATCATATGTTCAGATCCTTTATGCATATTAATACCCCTCTAATTATGAACATGAATATGCTTTGTGAGTAGTTATGTTTGTTCCCGAGGACATGGGAGAAGTCTTGCTATTAGTAGTCATGTGAATTTAGTATTCGTTCGATATTTTGATGAGATGTATGTTGTCTCTCCTCTAGTGGTGTTATGTGAACGTCGACTACATGACACTTCACCATTATTTGGGACTAGAGGAAGGCATTGGTAAGTAATAAGTAGATGATGGGTTGCTAGAGTGACAGAAGCTTAAACCCTAGTTTATGCGTTGCTTCATAAGGGGCTGATTTGGATCCATATGTTTCATGCTATGGTTAGGTTTACCTTAATACTTTTGTTGTAGTTGCGGATGCTTGCAATAGAGGTTAATCATAAGTGGGATGCTTGTCCAAGTAAGGACAACACCCAAGCACCGGTCCACCCACATACCAAATTATCAAAGTACCGAACGCGAATCATATGAACGTGATGAAAACTAGCTTGACGATATTCCCATGTGTCCTCGGGAGCGCTTTTCTCTATATAAGAATTTGTCCAGGATTGTCCTTTGCTACAAAAAGGATTGGGCCACCTTGCTCCACTTTATTTACTTTTGTTACTTGTTGCTCGTTACAAATTATCTCATCACAAAACTATCTATTACCTATAATTTCAGTGCTTGCAGAGAATACCTTGCTGAAAACTGCTTATCATTTCCTTCTGCTCCTCGTTGGGTTCGACACTCTTACTTATCGAAAGGACTGCGATAGATCCCCTATACTTGTGGGTCATAAATAACATAGGAGACTCTCTATCATGAAGATCATGGTGCTACTTTGAAGCACAAGTGTGGAAAAAGGATAGTAGCATTTTCCCTTCTCTCTTTTTCTCTAATTTTTTTATTTGGGCCTTCTTTTTTTGGCCTCTTTTCTCTTCTTTTTTTCGTCCGGAGTCTCACCCCGACTTGTGGGGGAATCATAGTCTCCATCATCCTTTCCTCACTTGGAACAATGCTCTAATAATGATGATCGTCACACTTTATTTACTTACAACTCAAGAATTACAACTCGATACTTAGAACAAAATATGACTATGTGAATGCCTCCGGCGGTGTACCGGGATGTGCAATGATGCATGAGTTACATGTATGAAGAATTATGAACGGTGGCTTTGCCACAAATATGATGTCAGCTACATGATCATGAAAGCAACATGACAATGATGAAGCGTGTCATAATAACGAAACGATGGAAAGTTGCATGGCAATATATCTCGAAATGGCTATGGAAATGCCATAATAGGTAGGTATGGTGGCTGTTTTGAGTAAGGTTTATGGTACCGGCGAAAGTTGCGCAATACTAGAGAGGCTAGCAATGGTGGAAGGGTGAGAGTGCGTATAATCCATGGACTCAACATTAGTCATAAAGGACTCACATACTTATTGCAAAAATCTATTAGTTATCGAAACAAAGTATTACGCGCGTGCTCCTAGGGGGATAGATTGGTAGGAAAAGACCATCGCTCGTCCCCGACCGCCACTCATAAGGAAGACAATCAATAAATAAATCATGCTCCGACTTCATCACATAACGGTTCACCATACGTGCATGCTACGGGAATCACAAACTTTAACACAAGTATTTCTCAAATTCACAACTACTCAACTAGCATGACTCTAATATTACCATCTCCATATCTCAAAACAATTATCAAGTATCAAACTTCTCATAGTATTCAATGCACTTCTATGAAAGTTTTTATATTAAAGAAAATTTCCATGTTGTTCTAAAGGACTCTCAAAATAATATAACTGAAGCATGAGAGAACAATAGTTTCTATAAAACAAATCCACCACCGTGCTCTAAAAGATATAAGTGAAGCATTAGAGCAAAAACTATATAGCTCAAAAGATATAAATGAAGCACATAGAGTATTCTAATAAAGGTGTGTACAGCAAGAATGATTGTCGTAAACTAAAAAGCAAAGACTCAAATCATACAAAACGCTCCAAGAAAAACACATATCATGTGGTGAATAAAAATATAGCTCCAAGTAAAGTTACCGATAGACGAAGACGAAAGAGGGGATGCCTTCCGGGGCATCCCCAAGCTTAGGCTTTTTGGTGTCCTTGAATTTTACCTTGGGGTGCCATGGGCATCCCCAAGCTTAGGCTTTTCCACTCTTTGTTCCATAATCCATCAAATCTTTACCCAAAGCTTGAAAACTTCACAACACATAACTCAAAATAGAAAATCTCGTGAGCTCCGTTAGTGAAGGAAAACAAAACACCACTTCAAGGTACTGTAATGAACTCATTATTTATTTATATTGTGTTAAACCTAATGTATTACAACTTATATATGGTTTATAAACTCTTTTACTAGCCATAGATTTATCAAAATAAGCAAACAACACAAGAAAATCAGAATCTGTCTAAAACAAAACAGTCTGTAGTAATCTGTAGCTAACGCAACTTCTGGAAACCCAAAAATTCTAAAATAAATTGCTGGACGTGAGGAATTTATATATTAATCATCTGCAAGAAAAATTAACTAAATAGAACTTTCCAAATAAAAATGGCAGCTATTCTCGTGAGCGCTAAAGTTTCTGTTTTTTACAGCAAGATCAAAAAGACTTTCCCCAAGTCTTCCCGACGGTTCTACTTGGCACAAACACTAATTAAACACAAAAAACACAACCAAAACAGAGTCTAGATAAATTATTTATTACTAAACAGTAGCAAAAATTAAGGAATAAAAATAAAATTGGGTTGCCTCCCAACAAGCGCTATCGTTTAACGCCCCTAGCTACGCATAAAAGCGAAAATAGATCTAGGTATTGCCATCTTTGATAGGCAATCCATAAGTGGCTTTCATAATAGATTCATATGGTAATTTAACTTTCTTTCTAGGGAAGTGTTCCATGCCTTTCTTTAATGGAAATTAGAATTTAATATTCCCTTCCTTCATACCAATAATTGCACCAATCGTTCTAAGGAAAGGTCTACCAAGAATAATAGGACATGAAGGATTGCAATCTATATCAAGAACAATGAAATCTACGGGAACATAGGTCCTATTTGCAACAATAAGAACATCATTAATTCTTTCCATAGGTTTCTTAATAGTGGAATCCGCAAGGTGCAAGTTTAAAGAACAATCATCAAAATCACGGAAACCTAGCAAATCACACAAAGTTTTCGGGATCGTGGAAACACTAGCACCCAAATCACACAAAGCATAGCACTCATGATCTTTAATTTTTATTTTTATTTTAGGTTATCACTCATCATAAAGTTTTCTAGGGATAGAAACTTCCAACTCAAGTTTTTCTTCATAAAATTGCATCAAAGCATCGACGATATGTTTAGTAAAAGCTTTATTTTAACTACAAGCATGAGGAGAATTTAGCACGGGTTGCAACAAGGAAATACAATCTATCAAAGAGCAATTATCATAATTAAATTCCTTGAAATCCAAAATAGTGGGTTCATTGCTATTTAAAGTTTTAACCTCTTCAATCCCACTTTTACCAATTTTTCATCAAGATCTAAAAACTCCGAGTTTTTGAAACGCCTTCTAGGTAAAGGTGGCTCATCTTCAGTCCCATCATTATCAAGATTCATATTGCAAAACAAAGATTTAATAGGAGACACATCAATAACTTTTAGATTTTCATCTTTATTTTCATAGAAACTAGAAGAACACGCTCTCACAAAGCAATCTTTCTTAGCACGCATCCTAGCGGTTCTTTCTTTGCACTCATCAATGGAAATTCTCATGGCTTTGAGAAACTCATTGATATCATGCTAAGGTGGAATAAATCTAAGTTTCAAAGAATCAACATCAAGAGAAATTCTATCAACATTCCTAGCCAATTCATCAACCTTAAGCAATTTTTCTTCAAGCAAAGCATTGATTTTTTTGCGAATTCATAAACTCCTTAACACTAGTCTCAAATTCAAAGGGCATCTTATTAAAATTTCCATAAGAATTGTTGTAGGAATTACCATAATTATTAGAGGAATTACTAGGAAACGGCCTAGAATTAAAATTAACTCTATACGCGTTATTACCAAAATTGTTCCTACCAACAAAATTCACATCCATAGATTCATTATTATTCTCAATCAAGGTAGACAAAGGCATATCATTAGGATCAGTAGGAGCACTCTTATTAGCAAACAATTTCATAAGTTCATCCATCTTTCCACTCAAAACATTAATTTCTTCTATCGCATGCACTTTTTTATTAGTAGATCTTTCGGTGTGCCATTGAGAATAATTAAACATATTATTATCTAGGAGTTTAGTAGCTTCTTCTAAAGTGATTTCCATAAAAGTGCCTCCTGCGGCCGAATCTAAAAGATTTCAAGAAGCAAAATTCAATCCAGCATAAAAATTCTGTATAATCATCCATAAATTCAAACCATGTGTAGGGCAATTACGTATCATTAATTTCATCCTCTCCCAATATTGTGCAACATTTTCATGATCAAGTTACTTAAAATTCATAATATCGTTTCTAAGAGAGATGATTTTAGCGGGAAGAAAATACTTAGAGCTAAAAGCATCTCTGCACTTATTCCATGAATCAATACTATTTTTAGGCAAAGACGAAAACAAAGCTTTAGCACGATCTTTAAGCGAAAACGAAAATAGCTTAAGTTTAACAATATCATTATCCACATCTTTCTTCTTTTGCATATCACATAAATCAACAAAGTTGTTTAGATGGGTAGCGGCATCTTCACTAGGAAGGCCGGCAAATTGATCTTTCATGACAAGAATCAACAAAGCAGCATTAATTTCACAAGATTCAGCATTGGTAAGAGGAGCAATCGGAGTGCTAAGAAAATCATTGTTGTTGGTATTGGTAAAGTCACACACTTTAGTATTATCTTAAGCCATCGTGACAAGCAAGCAATCCAACACACATGCAAACAAGCGAAGAAGCAAAAGAGGCAAACTGGTAAAGAGGAGGGGAACGGAAAGAGAGGGCGAAAGGAAAAGAGGGCGAATAAAACGGCAAGGGTGAAGTGGGGGGGATTAAAACGAGAGGCAAATGGCAAATAATGTAATGCAAGGGATAAGAGTTTGTGATGGGTACTTGGTATATCTTGACTTGTGCGTAGACTCCGACAACGGTGCCAGGAATGACTCGTTGTCAGGAGTCAAATCTTGACTTAACTTGGCGCGAATCTCCCCGGCAACGGCGCCAGAAATCCTTCTTGCTGCCTCTTAAGCATTGCGTTGGTTTTTCCTTAAAGAGGAAAGGGTCCACGAGGAAGAAGTACATAGCTCAAAAGATATATATAGGAGGAAGAAGTACGTCGGTGGAGCAACGAGGGGCCCACGAGGGCGGAGGGCGCGCCCAGGGGGGTAGGCGCGCCCCCCTGCCTCGTGCCCTCCTCGATCGTTTCTTGACACCCACTCCAAGTCTCCTGGATCACGTTTGTTGAGAAAATCACGTTTCCGAAGATTTCATTCCGTTTGGACTCCGTTTTATATTCCTTTTCTTCGAAACCCTAAAATAGGCAAAAAAAACCTAGCAATTTGGGCTGGGCCTCCGGTTACTAGGTTAGTCCCAAAACTGATATAAAAGTGTAAAATAAATCCCATTAACATCCAAAATAGATAATATAATATCATAGAGCAATCAAAAATTATAGATACGTGAAGACTCTGGAAGATCTATCGTGCGTAGCAGTTGTCGAACTGATAAGATACAGCGTAGCACCTATCGACCAAGCATGACTTGACATCTCCACCAAAACTCCATGCAAGACGAAGCCGCTCCACCTCTTGCCTATGTCTTCCAGCGCTGCTCCACAAACGATGCTCCCAAGAGAGAAACGACATCGCGGTGCCACCATCGTCCGATCTGGAAGACCATATCCTAGGGTTTCCCACGGAGCAGCACGAGTGGGTCGACAGTAGTTACACGACGATGCCTTCATCAAGGTAACGACGCAGAACACCGCCATCTCCCGTGATCGGCTTGGTTTTCACCGGCAACTATGTCTCCTCGACTCACAGACGGGGCTAGATGACGGATCTCGAGATCCGACAACCTAGCCTCAGGCCAACCACCTTCGATGGAGGAGATGGGCACCGCCGCCAATCCCAGGGCCACCGCGCCACCGCTCGCATGCCGCGAGGATGCCGCCATTGTGAGAACCGCCGTTGTGCTGCCGAGCCCAGCGCCTGCCCGCCTCGATAGGCTGCCCGGGCCATCCCCGAGCAGCAGAGAAAAGGGGCCCCGCCGCCCGCCACTGTGAGGGGCTTTGGCCCAGGGGCCTCGACCGGCAACGAGGGTCTGGGAGGGCGGGAAGGAGGGAAGCGGGGGAGGGGGAGGAGGAGGCTATGTGGGGGTCCAGATGCGACTGGGAGCTACAAATGCATAGTGCACAGTTGACAACTAGATCTCATCGGTCAAAATTGCTATCACCCAATTACCTGTCAACAATTATTGCTACCTTTGAGGGCTGCTTAAGGACCAGTAGGGTTTTTAAGAAAAAGAAAACAACAAGTGTGATTTCATCGAAAAATAACTATGGTATTTTTCGTGTAATTTACTCATCGGCGAGCCGTTGCTGTCATCTTATTCTTTCGAGGGCGAACTGAAGCCTTCCATTTGTTTTTGGGGGTACAATTTTTGTTTTTAATACAGCGCCGTAAGGGAGTCTCTTTCCCACAAGTCAATTCATTTCGTGCCATGGCGGCTGCATATGTTGATCCAGTTTTTCATCCACCTTTAGAGGTGTCGACACTATGTGATCATCTCCTTAAGCGTGCTAGATTAGACTTGCTAGCTAGTTACATCAACAACTTAAACTGGAAGGAATTCGTGGAATAATAAATATGATAAATAATGAGAACCCACGTTTCATGAAGTTACACAAATTTGCACGCCAAAAGTACTATACGGGAGGAAGTCTACGCGGGCACCATATTTCTCCGTCTGTCCGTTCATGTTCAGCCAACAAATTTGTAAGGCCAACTCCATCGCGCGATCCCAAACAAACGTTTGTTTTGTCCGGATTCTGTCCGTTTGGGTGGGGCGATGGAGTTGTGTCCGAGCATGTCCTAAGATGCGGTGGCCGTGCGCCCAACGCATCCCAGCCGCATTCTGTCTGCGTACATTTTTCTTTACAAGTCCTTCACTTTTTTTCATCATTCATTTTTGATACATGAAAAATACATCATCACATTTTGACTAGTAAAGTAAGACCAAACAATACAAGAACAATAAGAATACATTTTAGAAGATACGTAACTTCCATAACTGCTCCCTTGAGTTGGGTTAGGGCCTTCTCGATGCACTTATTGTTGATCTGTGGAGGAGGCTTGATCTGGCATCCTTCTTTCTTCTTCAAGCCAGAAGTTGATGTTACTTCCTCACATCTAGTCTCGTGTCTAGCCTCTAATCTAGCAACAAGTGCACTTGTCTCATCTACAGTCTCTATGCTAGCTAAAAGTGCACGAACATGTACTAAATTTCGCTCTATCAATATATCAATGTACTCTTCTTCCCAATACCAAAACTTGCATCCATACTACACAATAAAATTTGTAGTTAGCACAACTAGTCAAAACTAGAGCACAAACCGAAGCTAAAAAGAGCACATACCCCATCGTTTAAGCACTTGATAAACACCCATCCGGGATGTTCCGGCGTTGTAGACACGCGGCGCACGATCATCCTTGGGCAGTGGTCGCACTTAATGAGTGGCAACGGTGCGCCGGCGAGCTTTTGGGCAAGCACCGAGCCCGGCCGACCGCCATTCGTGTATCTGCCGGCGGACCACCGATGGTGCAGATCCGAACGGCTAGAGGAGGAGCCACTGCCTGCATGTGGCCTTGCAGCCCTGCCAGGGCCTTCCGGCGAGGTGCCCGGCCAGTCCATGGCGCGGCCCGGCCTCCCACAGCCGGGCGAGCTCAAGACCGACCGGATCCGCCCCAAATCCGGCCGGCGGGTGCGCAAACCAGGTGGCCGTGGTTGGGTAGCTCGGCGGCGCCGAGGGGAAGGGGTTGGGCGAGCGCGCGTCCGAACTGCACGGCTGCAATGGCAGCGGCGGCGGCGGCAACGAGGGGAAGAGTGGGGAAGAGTGAAGGGGGGTGCGGCCGGAGGGAGGGAGGGGGCGAATAGAAAAGGCCCGCCCTGTGCCACCGACGGGCGGGTCAGGGGAGGACACGCGCAGACAGCTCGCACGTCCGCGTGGTGTCACCCAAAAGCGGCGCAAGCTTGAACCGCGGATGGGTCGAAAGCGGACACAAACGGACAAAAATCCGTTTGCTTCCGCGCGCTGGGCCGTCTTGTTTGTTCGTTTTACTCCAAACAGACGGGGGCGGACATGATAGAATCGCGCGGTGGAGTTGGCCTAATAACATCACTATGAGAGCCTCTGTCCATGTGACCACATCTCCCTTTTTTTTGAGAAATACATCTCCCAATTTTCTGCCTGGATTTTGTGAGCATCACTCGCCTGCATACTTGATTACAAGGACACCGGCGGTCATGTAAATGAATCTCTATTAACGTAGATTGGGCCTACTGTAATGCTAATTTTTCAGCTGCCATGTAGAGCAAGGCAGATCGACATTTTTTTTTTGAAAGTTAGCAGGAAAACTGCTAAGATTCCATTGCAGAAGAAGAAGCCCATGGCTGAGACTGCTCGGTTTATCAAAGGAAACCGGGCGAAAACCTGTACAGAGGACACAACCATCCACAACACCTAGCTAAACTAGGTCTAAAGCACACAAGACATACAAAAGCGCCAAAAGGCTGAGCGAACCCAACACAAAACGAAAGGCACAACGCCATCGGTGTCATCGTATATCACCGTCCGCACTCACGGCCCAGCAACTTCGACTTCACCCAAGAGGCCAGTTCGTCGTAATGATCATGACCGTCACAAGCATGTTGGAGGACCTTGTCGACATCGGAGAGAGAAGACATATCCGAAGAGAAGCGGGCATGTGCCGCTCCGATCCCGCGAGGACGGCCAACCTGACTTGTCTGCCGCTGCCTGCATGTCAAGAGTGCTCCAAAGGCGCAACACCGCCAGCCAAGAGCTGGCCACAACCTGGTGCACCACCACGGACATCGCAGCATTGGAAGCTCCCGGCCAACCACTCAACCACAGACAAGGTGCTCCTGCCAAGAGGTCAAATCTCCAAAACGATGCTTCCATCGAAGAAACGACGCCAAGAGCGCCGTCATCGCCGACAAGCGGATCTGGGTTTTCACCCGGAGACCGAACTCGAGTAGGGTAGATGCAAAAACTCCTTGGTGATGCCTTCACGTTGCGGCCCGAACGAGCCAGATCTGGCCGGCCCGAGCCGCCACCGCGCGTCCACCAGCACAACTCCGCGCCGCCCCCACGTTGACACGCCACCACCGCCGGGCACCAGACCGCCCGGACCACCGCGGCCAGATCCCAGGCCGCCACCATGACTGGCGCGCTCGAGCCCAGATCTGGCCCAAGCCGCCCACGACCACCTCCTCCTGCCCACCGCGCCGCAATACTACAACGTAGCACCGGCGCGACGGTCGCACACCAAGGACCGAAGCAGCCCTGGCCCGAGCATCCTTTGACGGCGAGCCCCAAGGCCGAGGCGGGCGCGCGCAGAAGGAGCGAGCAGGGGAAATGTCCCGCCGCCGCCGTCACTGGAGCCAGTCCGGCTTCGCCGGCGGCGCCTCTGGCGGCGGCGAGACGGGAGAGGGGAGGGGAGGGAGGCGGCGGCGGCGGCTAGGGTTTCGCCCCCCGTGTCGCCAGAGGAGCGCGACGCGGGGGGTTACTCCGCTCCGGCGTGTCCAAGGCAGATCGACATCGACAGGCCAATACTGAAAGTTCTACTGTTTGTCGAATCTTGTGATCTATCTGTGACGTAGAGCCGGGTTGGGGTATTGCCACCACCCAACGGAGAGGTCACTACGACCAAAAGGACAGATAATTTGCGGCGGCTTTGGCAACCAACGCACCCAAGGCGTGAGATGTTTAAACGCCGTGCGATTCGTTGACCCAGAAAAGCAAATGGACGCACGTTATCGTCACGTAGATGGGATCTTGTCAGTTCCTGGTCGTCTCCATCTCAGTGCCATGCCTTTACATCCTCTTGCACGATGTGCGGTCGCTTTGATTCTTCCAGAGGATTGATCATTTGTCCGGGCGCGTTTACTTCAAGTGGGATAGCTCCACCCGAACCAATGGTTGCGCTTTTATAATTTTTTAGGCTCTTGGCCTCTGCATCAATCGATGCATGCAACCATCTTTATTACTTATTCAACAAAGGTCCGACAAGAATATACATCAAGCCACCTGAAGCCACCATTCACACCTACAAACACGATAATGTAGAGTGCTCTCACGTCACGTATCTAGATATCGTCGTCGATCCATCCACATAACGTATCGGAACTAACAGCCGGTCCAGCAAACCTAAAGCGTACACCATATGCATACGTTTTAAAAGCTTCAAGGTCATCATCGAACCACTGACTCATCTTCAGGAGAGAGATCCGCATCATCATTGCTAGTCCGGCCATCCGTCGACGCCACCACGGCGCCCAACGGCACCCCCTCCCTACGCTCATCCATCTAGAGGAGAAGACTCTGGAAGATCCGTCGTGCGTAGCACCTGCCAAACAGGCATGACAAAGCGTAGCACCTGTCGGACAGGCTGACTTGACGTCACCACCAAAACTCCGTGAAGACGAAGACGCTCCACCTCCTGCCTCTGTCTTCCAGCGTTGCTCCATAAAACGATGCTCCCAAGAGAGAAACAACACCGCGGTGCCGTCATCGTCCGATCTGAAAAATCAGATTCTAGGGTTTTCCTTGGAGCAGCACGAGTGGGTCGACAATAGTTACAGGACGATGCCTTCATCAAGGTAACAACGCATAACGCCACCATCGTCCGTGTCGGATCGGTTTTCACCGACGACTGTCTTCCCGACTCGCAGCCAGGACTAGATGACAGATCTGAAGATCCAATCACCCAGCCTCAGGCCGACCACCTCCAACGTAGGAGATGACCACTACAACCATAATCAGCGTGATGCGATGCAGACCCAAAGTGCCACCGCGAGCCATTGCCGAAGCCGACGAGATGCAACAGATCGAGGACGAAACGGTAGTCGCCCCGGACCGAACCCGGGATGCGCCCCGGCCACCGTTGTCGTCATCTCCTACCAATCCCGTCGGCTGCAACAGATTCCCCCCGACGCACCCCGGCAGCCGCTGCTCGCCATCCTCTTTGCAAGGAGGTCTAGGTCAGGCCGCCGCAGCCTCAGATCTCGGGACGCCAGAGGAGGTCCGTCGCGCCACAGGGCCTTCGCC